>NW_006922238.1:268622-274023 GCF_000298275.1 Orycteropus afer afer
AATTTGCTCTATGAATCTTCACCCAAATCACAATTAAAAAAAAAAATGACAACATAATATGACAGTTATTTAATGATGCTATTTGGCAATTATGTAATTAGTCACTGTCTATTTTGTGTCATCCTCCAATTTAGCCTAAGTCTGATTTTTGCAGTGTTAAGCAACTTTTCAGTCTTTGGAACCTAACCATAATGATAACTAAAGAGTGGGTGTGTTAAAATAATCATGAGGAAGAATTAACACACTTTATCAAAGTGTCTATTCACTTAACAGCTTTTTCAGCCACATCTGTTAACTCTATATTTTGATGTAAGAATTAGTAATTTTCCTTATAGCTAAAGCCATAAAGCCAATTTGAGCCAAATTCCTATTTATAAATTTTCTGAGAGATTTATACATCTCTCAAATCCTCCTTTTTCTCTCATAGATAGGAAAGCAATAACTATCCAACAAAGCCTCCATAAAAATGGCAATTGAGATATTGGTTTTAGGAGGATTTTGTAATAATTTTTTCATGACAGGGGATGGCTTTAACCAAGGTGATTGCAATAGAAATGCAGAAATGTAGAACGACTCAAGTTGACTTGCCAATGAATTTTGGTGAGTGTGGAAGAGAGATGGACTAATGGCGAGAATAATTGTTTTTGCTTAAACAAATGGGCAGATGGCATGATACATTAAAAAAAAATAAAAGGTAAGACTGGAGAGAAGTTGATTCAAAAGGTAAATTGAAATTTTTATTATAAATATGTGAGGATAAAGATGATTGTTTCACCTCAAGGAAAATAAATAGATTAGACATTTGCATGTAAAAGTTTGTGAAGCTTAAATGAGAGGTCAGAGCTGGGTAAAAATATTAGGCAAAGATTTATACCAATCCAAAGAAAAGAAAAAAAAAAAAAACAAACACTACTTGCAATAGAGTCCATTCCAAGTTATGGTGACCCCTTGTGAATCAGAGGATAACTGCATTCCATAGGGTTTTCAATGACTCTGTTCTTATAGAGGGAGCTCTGATAGCATAGGGCCTAAGGCACTGGACTACTAACTAGAAGTCGGGCAGTTCAAACCCACCAGCCACTCCTTGGAAGGAAGGTTGGGCAATCTACTTCCATACTTCCATAGTGATACTGCCTCAGATACCCAAGGAGGAGTTGCTATGAGTTGAGTCCGACTCAATAGCACGTAACAACAACAACATTCTTACAGAGGAGTACCTGAGTGTCACAAATTGCTAAGAGTTTGATTATCAGCTGAAAGATTGGTAATCTGAACCAACATAGACCTTGGAAGATATTTCTTTTAATTAGTTACTGTTGGTGTTAGGTGCCATCAAGTTGTTACCAACTTATAGTGACCCTATGTACAGCAGAATGAAACACTGCCCGGTCCTGTGCCAGCTCCACAATCCCTGCTATATCTGTCCCTATCACCATAGCCACTGTGTCAATCCATCTTGTTGAGGGTCTTCCCCTCTTTTGTTGACCTTCCACTTTACCAAGCATGATATCCTTCTTCAGGGAATGGTCTCTTCTTACAACATGATCAAAGTAGGTGAGGCAAAGTCTTGCCATTCTCACTTCCAAGGAGCATTCTGGCTGCAGTTCTTATTTTAATTAGTAGTCAAGCAAAAATCATTTGTACCATTAAAATACCTTAAAGGTTTATAAAATTGTAATTTTATTACTCCTATCTTTTAAAAAAGGAAATTGAGAAACAAAGATCACACAACCCACTTCTAATTCTTAACAAAAGCAGCATGTTATACATGCTAATACTTCTGTGATAATCTTCCACACATATTGCATTTGATATGGTCAGAGTTTGGGCTACTGTCCAAGTGGTATAGAAACATCTTTAGATCCTGTAATATGCTCATTTTAACTTATAATAACTTATCTCAAGTAAAAGAAACATAAATTTGATTTTTGCTTTTTTTCTCAGTTTTGAGTTGTTGGTTTAAATTATGCACCATAGTTTACAATGCATACTTATATGCAATAAAAGCAAAGATAATCTTGAACAATATAATTAACCTCTACAATCTTAAAGCAATCTGACTTGCAATTTTTCCAGAAAGAAAGAATGGCAGAGTAAATTAGAGAAATATTTTCCACTCTTTGACCAGAAATATTTAAACTTGTTCTTGATCATAATACCAAGATTATTAGGAAAAATTACCAACAAAGAAAGTTTCCTCCATATATAAACCTTTCCTTGACTTTTTATAATAGTGGATGAATACAGTGTTTGTTCTTCTCTGATTGACTTGTTTCACTCAGCATAATCTCCTCCAAGTTCATCCACGTTATGTGGTTTTTTGCAGGTTCTACATTATTCTTTATGGTTGCATATTATTCCATTTTGTGCCTATACTACAGTTTGGTGGCCCATTCCTTGGTTGATGGGTAGATAGGTTATTTCCATTTCTTTGCTATTGTGAATAATATTGCTATGAACGTGGGTGTGCATATATCTATTCATATCCATCCTGCCTCTCACTACGTTAGGATATAAACCTAGTAATGGGATTACTAGATCAATGGTATTTCTGTTTCCAACTTTTGAAGAAATTGACATCCTGATTTCCAAAGTGGTTGTATCATTTTACAGTTCCACCAGCAATGTATGAGTCCCAATCTCCTCACATACTCTCCAGTATTTGTTATTTTTTGTCTTATTGAACATTGCTATTAATGTTGGAGTGAGATGGTATCTCATGGTTGTTTTGATTTGCATCTCTCTAATGGCTAATGATCATAAACAATTCTTCACGTGTTTGTTAGCTGCCTGAACAACTTCTTTGGTGAAGTGTCTCTTCATTTTTTCTGCCTATTTTTAATTGGATTCTTTGTCTTTTTGATGTTGAGGTGTTGGAGTTTTCTATAAACTTTACATATGAATCCCATATCAAATGTGCCTTTCCCAAACATGTTTTTTCCTATTCTGTAGGTTCTCTTTTTACTCTTTTTGCAAAGTTTTTGATGCACATAAAAATTTAATTTTTAGAAGGTCCCTATCATCAAGTTTATCTTCTGCTGTTTGTGCATCTTGGGTTATGCTTGATAATCTATTTACACCACAAATTAGAGCTCCTAAGTTTGCCACTATTTTTCCTTTGATGAACTTTACAGGTTTAGATTTCACATTTAAGTCTGTGATCAATCTGGAATTAGTTTTGTGTGTATTATGAGGTATGGATCTTGTTTCCTTTTTCTGCAATAGGATATCCAGTTTTGCCAGCACTTTTGTAAAAGAGATTATCTGTCTCCCATTTAATGTATTTTGGCTCTTGGTGAAAAATCATCTGACCATAGGTGGATGGATCTATTTATGGGTTCTCAATTCTGTTCCACTGGTCCGTATGTCTGTCATTTTACCAATATCAGGCTGTTTTGGCAACAGTGGCTGTGTAAGTAGGTTTTGATATCTGGAAGTGTGAAAACATACTTTGCTATTCTTCAGCAGTGTTTTGCTTCTCCAAAGTTTCTTTCCTTTCTACATGAAATAAGTGATTTGTTTTCCATGTCTTTAAAGAATATTGTTGGAATCTGAATTGGGATTTTGTTGAATGTATAGATTACCTAGGGTAGTATTGATATTTTCACATGTTCAATCTTCCTATCCATGAACATGGTGTGTTCTTCTGTTTTGTATAGATATCTTATAGTTCTTGAAATAGTGTTTTGTAGTTTTCTTTGTACAGTACTTTTGTTTTCCTAGTAAGATTTATTCTAAAATATTGTATCTCTTTGCTAGCTATGGTAAATGATATTGATTTCCTTATTTTATTTTCAGATATCTCTTTGCTGGTGTAGAGGAATCCAACTGATATTTGTATGCTGATCTTGTATCCTGCTACTTTGCTAAATCTTTCAATAAATTCCAATTGTTTTCTTGTTAAGTCACTTCAGTTTTCTCTATATATGATCAAATCTTTTGCAGATAGGGAGAATTTTACTTCTTCCTTACAAATTTGGATTCATTTTATTTCCCTTTCCTGCCTTATGGCCCTGGCTAGGACTTCCAGTACTATGCTGAATAGAAGTGGAGAAAGAGGGCATCCTTGTCTGGTTCCTGTTAGTAAAGGGAATGGTTTTAATCTCTCTCCATTGAGAATAATGTTGGCTGTTGGTTTTGCATATATGGTCTTTATTATGTTGAGGAATTTCCCTTCTATTCCTATTTTTCCCAGAGTTTTTATCAAGAATGGGTGTTGGATTTTATCAAATGCCTTTTCTGCATCAATTGATATGAACATGAGATTTTTTTCCTTTATTTTACTTATGTCATGGATTATTTTGATTGTTTTTCTAATGTTGAGCCATCCTTTCATGTTGTTCTTATTACCTGTGGTCAAGTTGGCTCCAAGTCATATCAACCCCATTTACAACAGAATGAAACACTGCCCAGTCCTGTGGCAGCCTCACAATCATTGTCATACTTGAGTCCATCATCACAGCCACTGAATCAATCCATCACCTTGAGGGCCTTCTCTTTGCTGACCCTTAACTTTACCAAGCAGGATGTCCTTCTCCACATCCTTTCATACCTAGTATGAATCCTACTTGGTCATGTTTTATTTTATTTTTGATATGCTGTTGAAGTCTATTGGCTGGGATTTTATTGAAGATTTTTGCATCTATATTCTGGAAGGATATTGGTTTGTGATTTTCATTTCTGGTAGTATCTTTTCCTGACTTTGGTATCAGGGTTATTCTTGCTTCATAAAATAAATTTGAGAGGATTCCATCTTTTTCTGGGTGCTGGAATAACTTGAGTAGGATGGGTGTCAGCTCTTCCCTGAATGATTGGCAGAATTCCCCAGTGAAACCACCTGGGACAGAACATTTTATTGTTGCTTTTTATTGTTTTGTTTTTTGTTTTATGATGTGTTTGATATCTTCTTTTGTTATGGATCTCTTCAAATTTTCTACCTCAGTCTGTGTTAGTTTAGGGAAGTAGTGTGTTTCTAGAAATCTATTTCTTCTAGGTTTTCAAGTTTGTTGGAGTACAGTTCATCATATCCTGATATTATTCTTTTTTATTTTTGCTGGTTCTGTTGTGATGTCACTTATTCCATTCCTTATTTGTGTTATTTGCACCTTCTTCTTTTCCTTTGTTAATTTTGGCAGTGGTTTATCAATTTTATTAATCTTTTCAAAGAACCAACATCTAAACTTGCTGATTTTTTCTATTGCCTATTTTTTGTTTCATTTATTTCTGCCTGACTTTTACCATTTTTTTCTTCTGATGATTTTAGGCATTTTTTTCCTGTCCTTTTTCTATTGTTGGAGATGTTGAATTAAGGTGTTGATTTTGGCTCTTTCTTCTTTTTTGATTCAGGCATCTATTGCTATTAATTGTTCTATTATCAATGCTTTTGCTATGTCCCAAAGAT
>NW_006922238.1:274368-276735 GCF_000298275.1 Orycteropus afer afer
GTGGGGCTGGCGCGGGATCGGGCAGTGTTTCGTTCTGCTGTGCATGGGGTTGCTATGAGTCAGAAACAACTCGACGGCCCTTAACAACAACAGCAACAACAGAAGATACTTTGTGCTATTTCAGTGTTTTTAAATTTATTGACTCTTGTTTTTGGCCTAACATATGGTATCTCCTAAATTATACTCCATGTGTGCTGGGAAAAAAATGTATGTTGTGCTATTGTTAAGTGAAGTGCTCTGTAGATGTATATAAGGTCAAGTCGGTTGATTGTATTGCTTAGTTCTGCATCTTTGTTGAATTCCTTTCTAGCCATACTGTCTTTTATTGAAAGTGATGTATTAATGTCTCCTACTATTACTGTGAACTCATCTATTTGTCTTTTCAATTTTGTTAAAATCTGCTTTATGTACTTTGAGGCTTTTTCACTAGTACATAGATATTTATTATGGTTATGTTCTCTTGTTCAAGTGATCCTTTAATGCTTGTATAATATCCTCCCTTGTCTTTTATGGTTGTTTTTGTCTTACAGAATATTTTATCAGAAATTGATATTGCCACTCATGCTTTTTTTTTATGGCCATTTGCTTAATATATATTTTCCCAAGCTTTGATTTTTAGTTGATTTTTGTCTTTGTGTCTAAGGTGAGCCTCATATAGACAGAATATCAGCATATTGATGGGTCATGTTTTCTTATCCAGTCTCCAACTCTCCGTCTCTGAAGTAATGCATTTAATTCATTGACATTCAGTGTAATTATCAACAAATATAACTTTCTTGAAGTCATTTTGGTGTATAGTTTTCTGTAGTATTGATTATTTCTTTGTTCCATATAATTTTCTATATTGAGCTCATTTTTAAATTTTTTTATGAATATTGTTATCATCTTCTTCATGGTTATTGTTTTAGTATTTGCTCAATATTTGTGCTTGTTCTCTTTTTTATTTTAATATGAAGCTTTATGATTTTTATTTGAGGTTACCTTGTGATTTATAATTTTCTGGTAGCGTAGTGTCTAAGGCACTTGACTGCTAACCAGAAGGCTGGCAGTTCAAACCCACCAGTCACTTCTCAGAAGGAAGATGGGGCAATCTACTTCCATATTGATATTGCCTCGGAAACCCAAGGAGGGGTCGCTATGAGTCAGGTCCAACTCGACTTTACATAACAACAACAACAACAACAACAACAACAACCCAAGTTTAAAGGGAGCTCTGGTGCTGTAGTGCTTAAGGCATTTGACTGATAAACAGAAGGCTGGCAGTTCAAACCCACCAGCCACTCCTCAGAAGGAAAGGCTGGCAATCTACTCTGTAGTGATACTACCTCAGAAACCCAAGGAGGGGTCACTATGAGTCAGGTCCAACTTCACTGCAGTGTTTTGTTGTTTGTTTTGTTATACCCAAGTTTACAATAGTCTGTTCTATCCCCACACTTTTCTTGACTTCGTCACCAATTAGAAGTTCTGTAACTACACTATTTATTCCCTTTTTTTTTTTTGGTTTGTAGCTGTCTGCATTTACCAACTGATGCTTCTCATTCCCTGTTTACAATCTCGTAAGCTTATTTTACTTTAGATACTTCTACCACTGGGTTTGTTGCTGGGTTATGTCATCATGTGTGTTAATTTTCAGCTGCTGTTTGCTGATGTTGGTTCTCTGTTTGAAGGACTCCCTTTAGCATCTCTTATAAGCTTTGTCTGGTTTTTAGAAATTCCCTTAATCACTGCTTATCTGGAAATCTAATTTCACCATATTTGAGGTACAACTTTTCTACGTATATAATTCTTTGTTGGGATTCGCTCTTTTTTTTTTTTTTTTTTTTTTTAAGTAGTGCTTTTCGTTGTACAGAGTGATTCAGGAGGAGGTAGATTAATCTTTTTTCTTTTTGACTTTTATTTCATGAATGGAAATTCATTGCTATTTTGATATCAGGTTTACCCATAATTTCTTTTTAGTATTTTTATGCTATTCCAATAGTAGAGTTATTTAACTCATATATGTGACTAGAACTTACATAAACATAACCCATTTTGTGACTAGAATTTAGCACTTTAGGGAAAATAAGTGTGACTAATACATATATAGGTTTATATTTTCCAGTTGTTAAAAGTTTCTGATTTGCTGTACCTCAATTTCTGAGGAATTTTAGTTTCTATTTAAGCATTGCTGTTAGGTTAAACTACTTTCTTTTATATATCTATCATAATGCCCTCTTTTCCAATGAAGAAATTGGTATCTGTATCTATATATATTTCTGTGTGTGTATATATATATATATATATATATATATATTTCTTTTTTAAAACATTGATATTTGAGATGAATTGCCCAATGTCACAACTCTTAAGTAATAGAAGTACGACGCC
>NW_006922238.1:276835-277821 GCF_000298275.1 Orycteropus afer afer
TTTTTTTTTTTTTTTTTTAGGGTTTTATGTATATCATCTCATTGCCTTCACCTGCATTGTTTCTGCTGAGAAATTAGGGCTAAATTTTATCAGTTGACCTTTGTAGGTAACTTTTCATTTTTCCCATTCTGCTTTCAGGATTCATTCTTTGTCTTTGGTTTTGGTGAGTTTAATGATGACATATCTTCCATTGATTCAATTCTACTCATTTGCCCATTCAATGTCTTATCTATTTCTGAAATCTTAGCATTAATCTTCTGGATATCTGTTTGTTGTTTTGTATCATTTCTATTTTTTTGTTTATTTTGTCAATTTGTTCTTATATTGTTTCCTAAACTTTTCTAGAGTTTTTTTTTCCCCCCCTCTTTTCCTTGAACTTGTCAATATTTTTGATCATCTGTCTCTCTGTTTGTTGAAGGTACCCAAATATAGTTATTTTGAATTTCTTATCAGGGAGTTCCAATGTTGCACCTTCCTCAGGGATGTTTTCTGGGTTTACATTTTGTCCTTTGTTGGCACTAGTTAATCTTGCTTCTTTAACTGGACTGTGATGGTTTATTGTCTCTAAAACATTGTGATGTTGTATTTATGTTTAATTTATGTTTGTATGTTGTTGTTGTTGTTGTTTTGCTTCTATTTTGGTTTGATATATCTGTGTGAGCAGGGTACTGTGTTCTTCTGTTTGCTAGTTGTTAGCACTTAGGCACTCACCACTTGTCTCATGGTGGGTGGGATAGAGAATGAGAGTGCGTGCACAGATCTCATTTAGTTGTTGATAAAGAGCAGCTAAGTGGAGTTCAGCTGGTATCAGCCACTGGATGTCATTGATCAGTTGGTGTAAATGCAAGTGGTGACCCTCACTCAGTTGGTGGGGCTCCAGGCCTCCAGGTATGGTTGTGTTGTGCGGGAATGGTTTCTCTCAATCAATTAGATAAAAATAAATAAATAAATAAATAAACAAAATAATAATAATGAAACCACCAAAA
>NW_006922238.1:278245-281100 GCF_000298275.1 Orycteropus afer afer
GATAGAGAAAAATAAATAAACAATGACCGATAGAGAAAAATAAATAAACAATGACCAGGAAAGGGAAAGAGGGAAAGACAAATAAATAAGGAATAAAGGAGAAAAATAAAAAGAATAATTTAAAAACATACAAACAAAAACAAAACTGTAGGGAGTGAGGCATGGCACCCCATCTCTGTCAGGGCAGTATAATGCTACTTGCACATAATTCAAAATGGCTGCACCACTAGCAAATATTCAAAGTGCCTGTGTCCTTAGTACAACCTCCGGCAGTCGACAGATCTGTTTGTCTCCTTCTTTGTTGTTTTCCTTTCTCATTGTCAGGCACCAATGCAATCCTTGCACATGCAATCTTTGATGAGTAGCGCTGATTCACCTTTGATGAGTAGTGCTGATTCTTAGGTTGCTAATAGGATGCAGGTTGCAAATATTCAAAATGGCTCCACCCTCAGGACAGTCAGCAATCTGCAGTGCAGTTTGTCTCCTTACTCACTGTTTTCATTCAGGTTTCTACTATTTGCTATTTAATCCACTTCTTCATTCTTACTTTCAAAGCTTAGGGTTCCAGGATCATCTTCTGTATCGGTTTCTATTGGCTTCTCATGACTTTGTTGCAGAGGGTCTGGTTGGCTCTCTGCCTAGTCCACCATCTTGCTGGAACCCCTATATTGATTATTTTGTACCCATTTATTTATTGTTCTTGTTGTTATTGACTCATTTATTGTATCACCAGTCCACTCAGGAACAACTCAGTTTGTTAGATACAAGTGCCATCTACTTTTTCTTCTCTTTGATCTTATTGTGTCCTAATCTCTTTCATGCAGTATCTATTATTTTAAAACATCCCTGACACCTGACTTTTCACAATGTTATCATTTGCTGTTGCTGTTATGTTTCATTGAGTCGGACCTGACTCATATTGGCCCCTCCTTGGGTTTCCGAGGCAGTATCACTATGGAAGTAGATTGCCCCATCTTCCTTCTGAGGAATGGCTGGTGGTTTGAACTGCCAGCCTTCTGGTTAGCAGTCAAGTGCTTTAGACACTATGCTACCAGAGCTCCTATGTTATTATTTAGTGTATGCTAATTATGTGCGACTTTGGCAACACTTGAGAAAGGCAGTGTAATATAGTGGATAAGAGAACAGTCTCAGAACCCTAATACTTGAATATAAATCTGGTCTCCACAACTTGTTATGCAAGTATTCTTGGGCAAATTATTAAACTGTCTAAGGATCAATTTGCATCCTTATGTGTTGCACACAGTTAAAGTGCTTAGCTGTTAATCAAACCATTGAAACTTCAAGTCTACCCAGAAGCTCCTAAGAAGAAAGACCAACAGCCGGGCTATCTACTTCCAAGAAATCAGCCATTGAAAACCTATGGAGCACAGTCCTCCTCTTATTTATATGGGTCACCCTGAGTCAGAGTCTACACAACTGTACCCAATAAGAGTTGCAAATGTGCAATGAAGATCTCATGGTATAATTTGTATGGGGCATTTAACATAATACCTGGGACATAGTAAATCCTGCATCTATGTACAAATGTTGACATGATTGTAACCATTAGTATAATTTCAACACTATTGCAACATTATAACTTTTCACATAATATATTGCTTACTGATTAATGAGCAACTAATTTTCATGCATTCTGACTACTGACCTTTGTTGGAGTCAGCAACTAGATTTTTTCTTTCAGATAATTTGGTGTTAATTAAGTAGCTCAGGATGTGTATTTTGCAAGTAAAACTCCAACTTGTGTATTCCCTGATTTTTGCATTATTTACATTTTTTTTTAAATTCTACTGCTTATTGCTCTGGATGTTTCCTGTTAATATATACTACACACCTATGTTTTTTAGGAGAAAGATTCCTAGGTACCCCATATCATTGCTATAGAAACTGCAAATCTTGCATTGATGTTCTTGTCAGTTTTCATCACTATTTGAATATGTAATTCAGTAATTGTCAAAGAGATGATGCTCTACTTAATTCAATACTGATACTAATTCCTACTTTTCTGTTGAATTCTTAACTCATGTTCCAAGGTGATAGTAAGAAGTTATGGTTAGATTATATCTGCTTACTTAATTCCTGCCAAAGGGCAGTTTAAGCATAGGTACTGAAACAAGGCGGGCTTGTGCTTACTCAATGATGTGCACTGAACACTTTCCCTTGTTACCCTCCCGAGAGGGACCGGGTCTCCAGGAGCAAGGTAAGCACAGGAGGGCTTGTGCTTAGTCCCCGGGAGCAAGGTAAGCACGGGCGGCTTGTGCTTACTCACTGATCTGCACTGAACCTTTCCCTTGTTACCCTCCCGAGAGGGACCGGGTCTCCGGAAGCAAGGTAAGCAAGGGCGTAGCACAGAGTAGTAGGCCGGAAGAGCAGAAGAAAGGGGTAAAACCCAGGAAGCCAAAGAGAAGAGCAATCAGCCAAAGGGCAGTTTAAGCATAGGTACTGAAACAAGGCGGGCTTGTGCTTACTGATCTGCACTGAACACTTTCCCTTGTTACCCTCCCGAGAAGGACCGGGTCTCCAGGAGCAAGGTAAGCATGGACAGGCTTGTGTTTACTCACTGATCTACACTGAACATTTTCCCTTGTTACTTTCCCGAGAGGGACCAGGTCTCCGGGAGCAAGGTAAGCATGGGCAGCCTTGTGCTTACTCATTGATCTGCACTGAACACTTTCCCTTGTTACCCTCCCGAGAGGGACCAGGTCTCCGAGAGCAGGTAAGCACGGGAGTAGCACAGAGTAGCAGGCCGGGAGAGCAGGAGAAAGGGGTAAAACCCAGGAAGCCAAAGAGAAGAGCAATCAGCCAAAGGGATTAGGTGAGGAGGGGAAACTCAGGGA
>NW_006922238.1:284766-295590 GCF_000298275.1 Orycteropus afer afer
GTTTCCAAGTCAGTAAATCTTTATGGAAGTAGATTGTTCCATCTTCCTTCTGTGGAAAGGTGTATTCCCTTTGGTCACATAGTCTTTTGCTGAGGACTTCCTAGAAGAGCTGCAATACAGGTTAAAGGTTGTAACCCTGAGCTGATAACCTTCACAAGCTGATAACCCTGAAGAAAGAGAAACACCATCTAGCACAGCAAAGCCAAGAAGCAGAGAAACAGTGTAGCACTACCAGAGGGAATCAAAAGCCCTACAGGGCAATGGTGGGCTAGTGATCTGCTGAATGATGCTGGTTGCCTCTGCGCAGGAGGTTGCCATTTGAGGTTAATGCCTTATAAAGAGAAGCAGCTGCAGTGCAGGAAGAAACTAAGCAATTAGCATCATGAGTTCTGAGCTTGGCTACCTTTGGCAGTGCCTGACACCCCAACTGTGCTTTAACCTATGAATCTAAGGTAAAGAAACATCCTGTTTGTCCTGAGGAGGCTGATGGAAGACCTGTTCAGTGATTTAAGCATATACCATAAAGGGGTTCTAATAAAAGTTTTGTCTTGAGAGTTTTGCTGGCTTAATCTTGGCAATGCCCCATGCTTGTCACAATGCTTTTGGTCAAGTGTTAAATGAGTAGCTCAAGGGACCAGACCTAGCCAAGAAAAAAAAAACATGTAGCAAGTCTGAGAAAGAGGAGAGAGAGAGAGAGAGAGAGAGAGAGAGAGAAAGCAAATTGAGAGAGAGAGAGAAAGCAAATTGAGAGAGAGAGAGAGAGAGAGCACAAATTCAACCATGCTGCAATTGACTTGAGGTCATGATAAACCTGCTGAGTTGGTACTTGATCCATAGTATGTCCCACCAAATGACAGAGAAATATACCTGAGCAATTTAGGAAGGGTGATTGGATCCCCTTTTTGACATAGTTCGTTCCTGTGATAGTTGAAGATGTGTCAACTTGGCTGGACTCCAGTTGTGAGTGGTGGTTCCCATGATGGGATCAGATGACTGAGTTCTGAGTGGCCGGTCTGCCCAAGGGGAGTTTCCCCAGGGGTGTGGCCTGCTTGCAATGCTATTCCAAGGACAAGCTGGAAGAACGGCATTCCGGACTATATACTTCCTTGAGTGAGCAGCTCGCCACTTGCCCTGGAGGTTTCGGATTCATCCTTTGTTGGGAACAGCAACCAGCATGCTGCATGCCAGCTTGATTCTCTCGGCTCTGTTGTGCTTATGGGAACCAGGCAGCTCCAGGCCTCATCTCCTCCAGAGACGAACTTTGTGGCTTGAACTCCCCTGCTGTGCGTGCGAAAGCCAGGCGGCTCTGGGCCCCATCCCCCTCCAGAGACGAACTTTTCAGCTTAAACTTGTCGGCTTCTACACGCTTGTGAGCCATTTACCTAAGATAAATCTCTCTCTCTCTCTCTTTCTCTCTCTATAAATATGTATATACACTATGCTGGTTTTTATGTTTCTCTAGAGAACCCAATCCAACACAGTTCCTCTCCTATGATGGTAAGTGACATATTTGTGAGATTGGAAGGGACCAGTTCACCTCAAATTTTCATTACTGTTTGTTTTCTGTAAGTAAATTCTTATTGTTTACTGTTTGTTTTCTATAAAAAACATTAATGGTTTTCAATTGCCAATATTGTGTAAGTGCCTTGCCTATAAATTACAATTAGATTGAATAGTTGAGTCTTCATCTTGGGAGTCTTATGACTTCTTGGGATTTAGAGATAAATCTATGTTTTTAGGCATACGTGTACACACATCTGTACACAGTTCAGCTCTCCTATATAGACTGCATCCCCTCAGGCTTCCAAAAAACTTTGTCCAGTGGGTGTTGTCAAAAGATACAGGAGAGTATCTCAGATGGATATAGGAGATTAGGAAAAGGGTAAGGTCAAGGAATGTATTTCCTCTGTCCAATCCTGTCAGGTCCCCACTGGTTAGCTGTATCCAAGGCCACAGTACTTTCTGGGCATCTCTCTGATTATATCTATCATCTACACTTTTTAATCATTGCTCTCTCATCTTGCTCCTGCAGGCCTATCAATAGTAACAACTCTACCCACTCTGTTACTAGCCCCAGAGTACTGTTAATTTTCCTAACTTCTACTCATGTTTTTGTTTGTCTCTTTATTAAAAATGACCTCAGTTATTTCAGTTAATGTGCATATTATGGGACTCTAATTAGCACAGTTAATTTATTATGTTGTACTGTCTTTGATATTTTAATACATATTCTGAATGTATTTGTTACTATTGTGTGCATTTTCATAAGATGCCATGTACACATGAATATTATCCCACTACTTTCTATTTTCTCCAAGTGTATGACAAAAGAGATTTCAACTTTTATTGTTATTGTTGTTATGTGCCATCAAGTCAGACCCAACTCATAGTGACCCCTGTTTGAGTTTCTGAGGCAGTATCACTACAGAAGTAGATTGCTCAACCTTCCTTGTGAGGAGTGGCTAGTGGGTTTGAACCACCAGCCTTCTGATTAGCAGTCAAGTGTCTTAGACAATATGCTACCAGTTAGCAATATGCTTATAGTTGTAATAATTCTAGAATTTTGTGCAGAAAAATACTTACTATGCATTTGGAATAACTGATACAAGAAATAGTATTTCTGTTTTGTATATAAAAAAACTAAAGGCAAGAGAACGTAGGCAAACCTGATATCACAGAGCTAAAATATATATACATCCACATAACAACTCCCTTTAGATTTATACTTTTTTTAAAATTTTCCTTGAAGTTTTTAATAGTCTTTGATGTTGTTCAAAATCTCCCAAAATGTTCTCCAGTTACCCTCCAAATTACCTTTCAAAATGTCTTGGAAGTCCATTCCTATCATTTCTGGAATTATCCTATGTGTATGACCCAAGTGAATACATACTTTTGCATTGAAAACTTGTCACAGCAGTATGCTTAACAGACTTTTCCTTTCCATTCCTTTCTTATTAAAAAATGTACTTCAGAATTAATGTGATCAAGGCTATATATAAAATTATTCATTGAATTGACACTTCCATTTTCCTCTGAGTTCCACTTCTTCTATATTCATGTACTAAAATGATTCTTATCTCTGATTTCAATATTCAATGATCTGTTCCCATGAAAATGATGCTGTCACTTGTTACAGAGACATCCTTGATATTGATTTTTTAATCTTTTAGTACTAAATCAATCAACTCAAGGAAGACTGCTTAAGCTTAGAAACTTTTTTAAAAAATGTTAGAGTTACTGAGTTTGGTGAAAACAGAAACTTTCCATAAATATTTATTTACATTATATCAATTTATTTAGTGCCAAAGAAATGATAATTGACCCATCTCACATATTTAAGATAAAAAAAATTAACTTTTAAAATTCTTAAAAAGAAAAAAACTCCATAGCATACATATCTTATTTGTGAAATAAAATATACAAAGAGATAAATGGATAAAATTTTTAAAATGAAGTTTCCACTGATAAAATACACATTCCTGTAGGATAATAGTAACATGTTATTTATGATAGCACAATAATTTATAATATAGAGATTAAAATAAAAAAAATAAGAGAATGATATTTATTTATTTTAATTTCTAATAAAGTTAAACTTTCTTCCATTCTACTTTTAAAATTGTATTTTATTTTGTTTTAGGTAAAAGTTTACAAAGAAAATTATGTTTCCCTTTAAGAATTTTTGTACAAATTGTTCCATGCTATTGATTACTGTTATTATAATGTGCCAGCATTCTTATTATTCTCACTCTTCTTGCTATATTTCCATTGAGCTAGTTTCCTTTCCCTCCCTTGCCTTCTCATTATTACGTTTGGGTAAGTGTTGACTGTTTAATCTCATATAGTTATTTGTTTAAGGCACCACATTACTCACGGTGACACTGTTTATTTTATAAGGCAATCTATTATTTAACTGAAAGGTGACTTGCAGAATTCCAAGTTCAATTCCAAGTTCAAAGGATATCTTACGGTGATAGTCTGGGGGTGTTCCTCTAGTCCCTATTGATCCAGTAAGTCTGCACATTTTTAGGATTTGAGTTTTGTTTTACATTTTACTCCCATTCCTTCTGGGATGTTGTATTATGTCCCAGATCAGAACTCTTAGTAGTGGTGGCCAGGACACCACTAGTTCATCTGGTCTCATGTTGGGAGACATTTTAGTTCTTGTGTGCTATTAGTCCCATAGACTAGTTTCTTCTTTGGTCCTTTGAGTTCCAGCATTCTCTTCTGCTTTGTATGACTAGAGAACAATAAATAATTTTTAGATAGCCACTAGCAAGTTTTTGTCATCCCAAATATTACTCATCAAACTCGGATATAGAAAACAATCTCTTTGTGAACTATGTTAGGTTAATTGACCCTGATTTCCCCTGTTGTTATAGTCAGAGGCCTTCAAGGTGGCTCCAACTATGCACAACAGAATGAAACACTGCCCAGATGTGTGCCATCCTCATAAACCTTGCTGTACTTGAGCCCATCATTGCAACCTTTGGTAGTTAAGGTCGTACGTCAACTTGGCTAGGCCTGGCTGAGTGGCAGGGAAGCTGGTGGTCTGGTGGTAGTTATTCCCCATGATGAGACTGCCAATCAACTCCATGTTTGTGGATCTACCACAAGCAGCTGAGTAGCTGTTTTAGGGATGTGGTCGGCTTCCCATATATAAGAAGCAACTTTGTGAATGGTCTCTAGCTGACAGTACATTTGAACCCTGCATGTAGCCGTGTCATCAGTCAGCAGCATGCCATGCTCTGCCACTCTTGGGAATTTCAATGGACTTGAATCAATGGCCTGCTGTGTGATTTGGTAACATCGGGACTGTGCATTTTATTTGTCAAACTTGGGCTTGTTAGCTTCAGCAGCCAGTAGCTTAGTGAAGAGATGACTCTAGCTTTAGTGAGCCGGAAACAAGAGGCAGAGTTGAAGCACAAGGTCGAGGGACTTTCACACAGCCCCTAGAGCCTGGCATTTTGAACTCAGATTTAAAGCCTCCAAAATTGTAAGAAAATAAACTCCTGTTTGTTCAAGCCATCTCTTTTGTGGTATATTCCTGTCAGAGCAGCAGTAGGTAACCAAAACACAGGCACTGTGTCAATCCATCATTGGAGGGTCCTGCTCTTTTTCACTGACCCTCTACTTTACCAAGCATGATATTATTCTCCAAGGAATGGTGCCTTCTGACAACATGACTGATGTAGATGAGATGAACTCTGACCATTGTTACTTACAAAGAGCATTCCAGCTGCACTTCCTCCAGGAAAGATTTGTTTATTCTTCTGGCAGTCCATGATATTTTCAGTATTCTTTGCCAACACCACAATTCAGCAACAACTTTTCTTAGGTCTTCCTTCCTCAATATCAACTTTCACATGCATGTGAGACAAGTGAAAATACCATGGTTTGGGTTAGGCATACCTTAGTCCTCAAAGTTACATCTTTGCTCTTCAACATTTTAAGGGGTCAGTTGCAGCAGATTTGCTCAGTGTAATACAATTTGATCTCTTGATTATTGCTTTCATGGGTGTTAATTGTGGATCCAAGTAAAATGAAATCTTTGACACTTCAATCCTTTCTCCATTTATTGTGATGCTGCCTATTGGCCTACTTGTGAGTATTTTTATTTTCTTTACGTTGCAATGTAATGCATATTGCAGACTGCAGTTTTCTTCAGTAAGTGCTTCAAGTCCTCTTAATTTTCAGCAACAAGATTTTGTTGTCTGCATCTCAAGGTTGCTCATTAGTCTTCCTCCAATCCTTATGCTGCATTCTTTTTTGTATAGTCCTGCTTCTCAGATTATTTGCTCAGCATACAGATTCAATAAATATGGTGAAAGGATACAACCCTGATGCACTCCCTTCCTGATTTTAAACCATGCACTATCCATCTCCTTCTTCTGTTTGAAAGACAGCCTCCTGACCTATGTACAGGTTCCTCATGAGAACAATTAAGTGCTGGAATTCCCATTCTTTGCAATGTTATCTATAATTTGTTATGATCCACACACTCAAATGCTTTTGCATAGTTAAAAAAAATAAAAAAAAAAAAAAAAAACAAGTAAACATATTTTTGGTGTTCTTTGCTTTCATCCAAAATCCATCTGACATCAGCAATGATATTCCTTATTCCACATCTTCTTCTGAATCCAGCTTGCATTTCTGGAATTTACTTGTCAATATACAACTGCAACTATTTTTTAATTATCTTCAGCAAGATTTTACTTTCATGTGATATTAATAATATTGTTGGATGATTTCCACCTTGTGTTGGATCACCTTTCTTTGGAATGGATACAACATGCATCTCTGCCAGTCTGTTGGTCAGGTAGCTATCTGCCAAATTACTTGACATTGATGAGTAAGTGTCTCCAGTATGGCATTCCTTTGTAGAAACATCTCACTTGGTATTCCATCAACTCCTGGAGCCTTTTTTTTGCCAATTCCTTTAGTGCAGCATCTACTTCTTCCTTCAAAACCATGTGTTTTGATCCTCTAGTGGTGCTGTAATAGAAATACCACAAATCATTCACTTCTGCAAACAGAGATTTATTTTCTGACAGTATAGAAGACTAGAAGTCTGAGTTCTAAGTGCCAAGCTCTGGGACTGGGTGAAAACCCCTTGACCATGGGAGTTTTGGTACTCTAGTACTCTTCTAACACAAAATACCACAAATGGGTGGTCTTTACAAACTGTAATTTATTTTCTCACAGTTTTAGAGGCTAGAAGTCAGCATTCAAAGTGCCAAGTTCTAGTGGTTGGGTGAATGCCCCTCAATTTTGGATTTCAGCTCTGCCTCTTGCTTCTGGCCCACTGGAACTTGAGGTATTTCTTCACTCAGGCAGCTGCTGGCTGCTGAGAATAACAAGCCCAAGATCAACAAATAAAATGATACAGTCCCAAACAGTACCAAACAACATGACACACCACTAGTTCATTTCCAGATACAGTCCTAAGATTGACAGGAAATATGACAGTCTGCTAAATGAAGAATCAGCTACATACAGGGTCCAAGTGTGCTAAAGAAACTGCCAAGACCTATCGCAAAAGTCCTTGTTATAATCTAGAAGCAGATAACATCCCTAAGACAGCTGCTCAGCTGCTTAGTATATTCCACCATGAAGTTAATTACCAGTCTCATCATGGGGAATAATGACAACTAGCTGCCCAGGCACTCTAACCCAAGCCCAACCAAGTTGACACTTAATACTAACTACGACAAGGGGCTTCAGCTCTGCTTCTTGTCCCTGGCCCACTGAAGCTGGAGGTTTCTCTTAATTCAGATAGTTGCTGGCTGCTAAGACTACAAACCCAGGGTTGGCAAATAAAATGGCACAGTCCCAAGGTGATTAAACAACATGTCAGCCCCTTAGTTCAAGTCTAGTAACAGTCCCAAGATCGGCAGGCAATCATGACAGGCTGATGAATGAAGACTCAGCATCACACGGAGTCCAAGTGTGACAAAAAGCTCAAAGACCTATTTTTTCTTATATACTGGAAGCAGACCACATCCTTAAAGCAGCCACTCAGCTGCCCACAGCAAATTCTACCATGGAGTTGACTAACCAAGTCTCATCACGGGTAATAACTGCATCCACCTGCCCAGCTACTCAAAACCAGGCCCAGCCAAGTTGACACAACTTAGCTACCACACCATGGGTTGTTGATCATATGCCACCTCCTGAAATAGTTGAACATACATTAATTCCTTTTTGTACAGTGACTGTGTATTCCTTCCATCTTCTTTTGATTTTTTCTACATCATTCGATATTTTGCCCATGTTGTTGTTGTTGTTGTTTTGCCGTCGAGTCGGCCCTGACTCATAGCGACCCCTTCTTGGGTTTCCGAGGCTGTATCACTACGGAAGTAGGATTGCCCAACCTTCCTTCCAAGGAGTGGCTGGTGGGTTTGAACTGCCAGCCATCTGGTTAGCAGGCAAGTGTCTTAGCCACTATGCTACCAGAGCTCCCCTAATTTTGCCCATAGAATCCTTCAATATTGCAACTCAAAGCTTGAATTTTTCCTTTATTTCTTGTCAATATACTGCTGCATGAAGCTTGAGAAATGCTGAGTTGTTCTCCATTTTGGTTTTCTAACGCCAGACCTTTGCACATTTCATTATAATAATTGACTTTGTCTTCTGAAGCTGCTCTTTGAAATCTGTTCAGCTCTTTTATTTTGTCATTTCTTCCATTTTTGTTACCTACTCTCCATTCAAGATCAAGTTTCAGAGTCTCTTCTGACAACCATTTTAGTCTTTTCTTCCTTTCCTGTCCTTTAAATGACCTTTTGCTTTCTTCATGTATGATATTTTTTATGTCATCCCACAATTCATCTGGTTTTCTGTCATTGGTGTAAAAGGCTGTGTCATCTGCATAGTGCAGGTTATTAACGAGTCTTCCTCTAATCCTGATACCACTTTCCTCTTAATATAGTCCAGTTTCTCAGAACATTTTATCGGCATAAAGATTAAATAAGTATGTTGAAATTATATAACCTGACACATAACTTTCCTGATTTTAAACCACACTGTATCTCCTAGTTTGGTTTGAACAACTACCTCTTGGTCTATGTACAGTTGTTTCCATATGAACACATGTAAGTAGCCTTGAATTCTCATTCTGTGTGATGTCATCCATAACTTGTTATGATCCACACAGTTGAATGTCTTTTCATAGTCAATGAAAGAAAAATAAACATCTTTCTCATATTCTCTCTTTTCAACCAAGATACCTATGGCATCAACAATGATATCATTCATTCCATTTGAATCCAGGTTGAATTTTTGGCAGCTTTTTAGTGTACTGCTGCAACTCTCTGTGAATTATCTATAGGAATATTTTACTTTCATGTGATACTAATGATATTGTTCAATAATTTCCACATTTTCTCAAGTCACTTTTCTTTTATATGAAACCATATATGGATATCTTCCAGTTGATTATACATACAGTTATCTTCCAAATTTCTTGGCATAAGATGAGTGAGCATTTTCAGTGTTGTATCAATTTTTTAAAAAAATCTCAATTGGTATTCCATCATTTCTTGGAGTCTTGTTTTTCATCAATACTTTCAATGCAACTGGAACTTCTTCCTTCCATTACATCAGTTGTTAACCATCTGCTACCTCCTGAAAGGAGCTCTGGTGTCATAGTGGGTAAGGCATTTGGCTGCTAACCAGAAAGATGGTGGTTCAAACCCACCAGCTGCTCTGTGGGAGTAAGATGATGCAATCTACTGCCATAAAGATTTACACCCTTGGAACCTAATGGAGGTCACTACGAGTTGGAACCAAATCTATGGCAGTGAATTTGGGTTTAGTTTGAAATGGCTCAAAGTCAACCTATTCTTTTTGGTACAGTAACTCTGTGTATTCCTTTCATTTTCTTTTGATTCTTCCTGTGTCATTCAAAATTTCACCCATAGAATCCTTCAATAATGCAAGGGAAGGCTCACATTTTTATTTAACCTCTTTGAGTTTGAGAAATATAAAGTGAGTTTTCCCTTTTGGTTTTCTAAATCAAAGTCTTTGCCTAGTGTATTATAATGCTTACTTTTTTCTGTCAAGCTCCCATTTTAAATCTTCTACTCAGTTCTTTTACTTCATTTCCTCCATTTGCTTTAGCTACTCTATATTTAATAACAAGTTTCTATTGACCCATGTCACTTTAGTATTGTATATTTCACTGTACATAAATACATTTAAATTAAACATATTAAAAAAACTAACAGAAATTAAAAAAAAAATGTAAAATAAATAAATAAAACAAAAAAGTAAGTTTCATAGTCTTTGTTTTGGCATCCAGGTTAGTCTTTACTTTCTTTCCTGTGTTTTTTTAATGATATTTTGCTTTTTTCATGTATGACATCTTTGATGTCATTCCACAACTCATTAGGTGTGTGTTCAATAAATCAAATATAGTCTTAAGATTATCTCTAAATTCAGACATTATTGATTTGAGTGAGGGGGAAGACAATGTGTGTGATCAACAGGGTGGCATTGAGGAAGAGGAAGACAGAAAGAGATTCATGGGAGGTACAGACAACAAAGATAAACTCTTTTGCATATACAGTACTGCATTGTCAGTGATGACAAACATTGATATACAGCTGGAGAGATGGGTGGACAGGCTGAACTATAAGATATGTCTATGCAGTGGGGAGTGTGCCATGACAATGTATAGAGTTGGCAGACAATATTTCTACAAGTGTGTTTTTATGCTGTGTAATAATTTCCAGGTATATAGTAGAGCTGGCAAGGGACAAGGTTGTAGTTACTTCTTGACTACAGCCATTTACTCAGAGGGTGTGAGTAGTTGGACCTGTGGGCTCTAGACCATGGTATAGAGGACATCAAGCTCAATTGGCATAACATACTACACAAAAACATTGTTCCACATCCTACTTTAGCAAGTAGCAATGAGGATCTTAAAAGCTTGCAAACAACCATCTAGATGTAATGATGGGTCTATCCTCATCCAGAGCAAAGAAGAATGAAGAACACCAAAGATGCACAGAGACAACTAGTCCAAGGGACTGATACACCATGTGATCCTCAGCCTATAGGACTATAAGACCAGAAGAACTAGATGGTGCACAGCTAAAACTGTCGACCACTCAGAGGGGAATCTGTGTGGGAGATCCTGGATAGAGTGGGAGAACAAGATAGAACAAAACTCAAAATCATAAAAGAAAAAAAAAAGAGAGAGAGAGAGACCAGGTTTGTTGGTCTGATAAAGCTTGGTGGAACCCCTGAAACGATGGTCCCTAGATGCCCTTCAGGTCTGGAATTCTGTTTGGCTTCCAGCCAAACAAAAGACAGGCATATGAG
>NW_006922238.1:297504-298978 GCF_000298275.1 Orycteropus afer afer
TATATTTTGATACTATTTTATCTACATTCAAACCTTAACTGTAAGGTTTTAGTAAAGCAACATATAATAATAAAACACTCACATTATTATCATTCTTCATATGGAAAACATTTCTTGTCATCAGAGTTTCTTTGTTAATTTCTTTTTTTTTTTTTCTTAAGGGCTGGGCTTCAATGGGATTTATAATGCAAAGAGAAAATTAAAATATGTTAAATGCTCAAAATATAATTATTATTTCTCTTTTATCTCTCCTGATATTTCTTGGCATAAGCTATTTTTGTCTACGCAAATATTTATTTGAGCACCATTTATACTTCATGTTGTCTGCTAGATGCTGAGGAATTTGAAAAAAAAAATACTCCCTATTTTTATGTTGAATAACAGAAAAGAATATTTATACCACCAATAGAATGATTGTGATATAATAGAAATAGGTTATATAGAATAATATAATAATTAATTATGATCCATTTATGGATGAAATAGTTTGTAAGAAGAGTTAATGGTGGTACTGTATTTTGAAGGATAAAGACAAATAAGGCCAATACTATGTTTTCTACAGAAATATCACTCTTGGTGATTAGAAATTTCCTGATCTCTTTCAGGGAACTCAAAGTGTTTCAGCACTGTTAGTGTGTAAACTCAAGAGGAATTAATGGAAGAGGGGGAAAGAAAGAAGTAGAGGCCAGATAAGCTATTCAGGACATGAGGAACCTTTAAAATATTAAAGCACAGAAGCCACATCATCAGATTACTATTTTGGAAAAATAACTCAGATCACAGAATAAAGAAGAGGTTGGACTAAATATAGATAACTAAGAAACTGATAATCATTGAGGTTTTTGTTGGTGAGAGATTGAGGACGTGGAAAAGTAGAATTCATTGAGGTAAAAAGTAGAAATAAATATTGGTTGTTGGGATTAATGATTAAAAGAAATAGTTCAGGTTGATGATCTGGTATATTTTCTGGGCAACTGGATGCATGATTAAATCAAAGACTGAAGAAAAGAAAGCTAATCTCTGGAATCTTAGGAAATGAAGCTAGTTTTGTACATGTTATGTGCCCACAGAAACTAGATACTAAGTAAACAGCACATGTGAACTATCTCAAGGATAATCTATTTTTGGGCAAAGAATTAGAGTACTCAGACTCAAGTATTTATTATGACTGACATAAGGAGGTATTCAAATAGGCATTAAAAATCTTCAAAGCTGTCCTGTCTACTCTGGCACCACATAGAATATAGTTTAGTGAGAAACTGTTCTTGACTTCAATGTAAACATGACTACAAGAAAAATTTTCTAATGTAAGCTCTGATCATTTCATTCCTTAGCTGAAAAACTCTTTTTAAAAAAAAAAAAATCACCAAATGAAATACATATTCTCTTTTGGCAATTCAGGTTACATCATACCTTTCAAAATTTATTTTCCTCTAATGATTTACACATACCATATTAAAAAGGAAAAAAAAAA
>NW_006922238.1:299523-304205 GCF_000298275.1 Orycteropus afer afer
TAGATCATAAACTTTTTCAAACCCACCAGCCACTCCTCGGAAGGAAGGTTGGGCAATCCTACTTCCGTAGTGATACTGCCTCGGAAACCCAAGGAGGGGTCGCTAGGAGTCGGGGCTGACTCGACGGCACATAACAACAACAACAACAACAAACTTTTTCAGAACAGGATGAACAATTTACTCATTTTGTCTTTACAAAAACCTCAATAAATATTTGAAGTAGAAAATTTAATATCACATAGGTTACATGGAAAAATACAGCTTGATTTAAACATATATTTAATTAATATTATATAACTTTAAATAAACAATATGAATGTCTTACTTCCCTATTGCTGCTTTTACACAAATACTTCAAGTTGGTGACTTATAAGAAATTTATTTTCTCACAGCTATGGAGGCTAAAAGTCTAAATCATGGTCTTACTCTTGTTTATTCCTTTCTCATTTAGCTCCAGATTTTCTTTGGTACTCCTTGGGTTGCAGAGGATCCTCACATGACATCTCTCTTCAGGCTTGTAGGTGTCTCTGTTTCTATTCGGAGTTTTGTATAATTCAGAAGTGATTATGTTTAGGATCCACCCTACATTGGTATGACATCATTAACATAACAGGTACAAGGGCCTGAAATTCAATACCAATGTTTGGGGGACACAATTCAATCTATAACATAATATCATGAAGAAAAAAAGTATTTTCATAAATGAAAGTATGAAAATGATTAGTTACAAAATCATTTCGCCAGTCTCTACACCATATCTGCTTAAAATAGTTGTTTTGCTTATTATATAACATATAGAAATTTAGAATAAAATTTGTTTCATGGTGTGGAAAGAAAAATTATAAAATGAAATTACCCTTACAAAATTGAAGCATTGCAAAAGCATACCAACTTAAAATAAAGATACATCACATCATACATATGCATAGAACATTTTAGAAAAGTTAAAATAAATTGGAATTCATTGCAATTTAGAAAAAAAAAAAACAACTCAGATATCAAAACCAACGAGATATGAGTTAGTTTTTTGATTTAGGAGACCCAGGTTAAGTTATCTGACATCTCTGAAAATAGTTCCTCAAAAAAAAAAAAAAAATGCAGATATATCTTGCAAGAATATTATTTGGGAAAAATAAAAAGCTGTACTGTACTATGACTAGTGAACAGTTGATAATTAAAAAAAAGAGAGAGAGCGATTATTACTGATGTTGTTGTTGTTGTTATGTACCGTCGAGTTGGACCCGACTCACAGCAACCCCTCCTTGGGTTGCCAAGGCAGTATCACTATGGAAGTAGATTGCCCAACCTTCCTTCCAAGGAGTGGATGGTGGATTTGAACCTCCAGCCTTCTGGTTAGCAGCCAAGTGCCTTAGGCACTATGCTACCAGAGTTCCTATTATTACTGATAGTATTTGTTATTGCAATGAGCCTTGATTAAAAATGGGCTCATAGAGTGTTGTTGTTAGGTGCTTTTGTTTTTTTTGTTAGGTGCCATCAAGTGATCCTATGCACATTATAGGGACCCTATGTACAGCAGAACAAAACACAGCCTGGGCCTGTGCTAGCTCCATGATCCTTGCTATACCTGAGCCCATCATTGTAGCCACTGTGTCAATCCATCTTGTTGAGAGCCTTCCCCTTTTTCATTGATCCATCTCAATGAGGGCCTATTTTTTTCATTGACCTCCACTTTACCAAACATAATATCCTTCTCCAGGAAATGGTCCCTTCTTACAACATGTCTAAATTTGTGAGATGAAATCTGGCCATTCTTACTTCCAAAGAACATTCTGGCTATGCTTCTTCCAGGATAGATTTGTTATTTCTTTCAGCAGTCCATGGTACTTTCAGCATTCTTCACCAATATCACAACTCAAAATCATCGACTCTTCTTTAGTCTTCCTAACTCATTGCCAGCTCTCACATGCATATGAAGTGATTGAAAATACCATGGCTTGTGTCAGGTGCACCTTCATCCTCAAGGAGACATCTTTGATCTTCAGCAATTGAAAAACATCTTTTATAACTGATTACTACTATAAGTCATCTGATAACTTGACTGCTGCTTCCATTGGTGTTGATTGTCGAACCAAGTAATATGAAATTGTGATAGTTGGGGTTGTGTGTCAACTTGGTTGGACCACAATTCTGAGTGGTTTAAGAAGTTGTGGTGTGGTTATTCCCATGATGAGATCGGATACATATGTTTTGAGTAGCCAATCTTTTGAAAGGGAGTTTCCCTAAGGGTGTGGCCTGCTTCCAATATATTTATGGACATCTTGGGAAAAAGAGGCACTTTTCTGTGGATCAGAATCCTGTTGTGCTGCCTACAACTGTCTGTGAGTTAACAATCCACCATTTGGCCTGGTAATCTTGGATTCATCATTCATCGGAGTCTACAGCATACTGCCTGGCAACCATGAGATCATCAGCCCCTACATCTGTGTAAGATGGGAAAAGCCTCCACCTTGACATTTGATCCAAGAACTTGGGACTTGCCAGCTTCTATAAGTCTGTGAGCCATTGTCCTAAGATAAATGTATCTCTCTCTCTCTCTCTCTCTCTCTCTCTCTCTCTTTCTCTATCTATCTATCTATATAAACTTTACTGGTTTTGCTTCTCTAGAGAACCCAGCCTAACCCAGAAGTCTTTGACAACTTCAAGTTTTCCCCATTTATTGTGATGCTGCTTATTGGTCCAGTTGTGAGGGTTTTTGTTTTCTTTATATTGAGGTGTAATCCATAATGCTGACTGTAGTCTTCAATCTTTATCAGTAAGTGCTTCAAGTCATTCTCACTTTCAGCAAGCAAAGTTGTGCCATAAGTATACTGAAGGTTGTTAATGATTCTTCCTCTAATCCAATCCAATGCCACATTCTTCTTCATATAGTCCCACTTCTCAGATTATTTGCTCAACATACAGATTGAATAAGTATGGTGAAAGGATAGAACCCTGACACAATCCTTTCTTGATTTCAAACCATAAAATGTTCCCTTGTGCTCTTCAAATGACCAGCCTCCTTGTCTGTTGATATATTGCTCATGAGTACAATTAAGTACTCAGGAATTCCCATTCTTCTCAATGTTACCTATAATTTGTTACGATCCACACAATCAAATGCTTTGGCATAGTCAATAAAACACAAGTAAACATCTTTCTGGTATTCTTTGCTTTGAGCCAAGGTCCATCTGACATCAAAAATAATATCCCTTGTTCCATGCCCTCTTCTGAATCCAGCCTGAACCTTAGGAAGCTCTCTGTCAATAAACTATTGCAACCGTTTTTGAAATATCTTCAGCAAGATTTTACTTGCATACAATATTAATGATATTGTTTGATCAGTTCCACATTATGTGGGAAGATCTCTCTTTGGAATGGGCACAAACACGGATCTCTTCCAGTCAATTGTACACATAGCTGTCTTCCAAATCTCTTGGCATAACTGAGTGAGCGCCTCCAGTGGGGCATTCATTTGTTGAAGCATCTCAATGGGTATTCTATCAATTCCTGGAGACTTGTTTTTCACCAATTCCTTCAGTGCAGCTTCCACTTCTTCCCTTAGTACCACTGGTTCTTGATCATGTGCCACCTCCTGAAACATGAATATTGGCCTTTTCTTTTTGATAAAGTGACTGTGTATTCCTTCCATCTTCTTGTGATGCTTCCTGCATCATTCCATATTTTGCCCATAGACTCTTTCAATATTGGAACTTGAGGCTTAATTTTTTTCCTCAGTTCTTTCAGCTTGAGAAATGCTGAGTGTGCTCTTCCCTTTTTGTTTTCTATCTCCAGGTTTTTGCACATTTTATTATAGTAATTAGTTTTGTCTGCTCGAGCTGCTCTTTGAAATCATCTGGTCAGCTCTTTTATCTTGTCAATTCGTCCACTTGCTTTAGTTACTCTCCATTCAAGGGAAAGTTTCAGAGTCACTTCTGACATCCATTTTGGTCTTTTCTTCTTTTCTTGCCTTTTTAATGACCTCTTGGTTTCTTCATGGATGATGTTCTTAATGTCATCCCACAATTCTTCTGTTTTTTGGTCATTGGGGTTCAAAACATCAAATATGTTCTTTAGATAGTCTCTAAATTTAGGAGGGATATATTCAAGGTCATATTTTGGCTCTTGTGGACTTGTTTTAATTGTCTGCAACTTCAAGTTGAACTTGTCTATGAGCAATTGATGGTCTGTTCCAATCTGTTCCACAATCAGCTCCTGGCCTTGTTTTGGCTGAAGATATTGAGCTTCTCCATTGTCTCTTTCCACAGATGTAGTCAATCTGATTCATGTGTACTCCATCTGGTGAAGTCCACATCTATAGCTGCCGTTTGTGTTGTTGAAGAGAGGTATTTGCAATGAATAAGTTGTTGGTCTTGCAAAATTCTGTCATGCCATCTCCAGCATTATTTCTGTCACCAAGACCAAATTTTCCAGCTACAGGTTATTCTTCTTTGTTTCCAACTTTTGCATTCCAGACACCAATGATAATTAACACATGTTGATTGATATTGGCCAATTTTAGACTGCAGAAGTTTGATAAACATCTTCAATTTCCTCATCTTTGGCTTAGGTGATTGGTGCATAAATTTTAATAATAGTCATAGTAACTATTATTAACTGGGAGCTCTTGTAGTATAGTGCCTAAGGTACTTGACTGCTCACCAGAAGGCTGACGGTTCAAACCC
>NW_006922238.1:304437-305874 GCF_000298275.1 Orycteropus afer afer
CCATTCCTCTTCAAATTGTCATTCCTGGCATAGTAGATCATATGGTTATCCGATTCAAAATGGCCATAACCAGTCCATTTCAACTCACTAATGCCTAGGATATTACTCTTTTTCTATTCCATTTCATTTTAGACAACTTCCAATTTTCCTAGATTCATACTTCATACATTCCATGTTCCTATTATTAATGGATGTTTGCAGCTGTTTCTCCTTAATATGACTTGCACCACTTCAACAAATAGAGGTCTTGAAAGCTTTATTTTATCCATATCAGTGATGTTTGTCCTACTTTGATGATGCAGCTCTTTCCTAGTTGTATTTTGAAAGTCTTCTAACCTAAGGGGCTCATTCTTTGTAGTGTATCAGATAGTGTTTCCAGGTATTCACAAAGCTGTGAAGATATGTGTCAGACAGTGTTTGTCTGCTATTCATAAGGTTTTCTGTGGCCAATTCTTTGAGAAGTGGATGGCCTCTTCCTTCTTCCTAGTCTGTCTCAGTCTATAAGCTGCATTGAAACCTGTGCACCAGGTGCAACCTTGCCAGCACTAGAAATACTGGTGGCACAGTCTCAATCCTCACAGCAACACACAGCCACAGTAGTACATCAAACTGACAGACAAGTTTGTCTCGCTTAGCTGTTTGAAACCTCTCCACTACCCCCTTACCTGGATCTCTGGTGCTGTTCGGCCCTGTCATCCCCCTGGCTTCTCTTCCACCTCCCTTTTCTGGTGGGTGAGCATGGGGCCTGGGTCCCTCCTATTACCTGGATACTTGACTGCTATTCTGCTCTATCCTCCTCCTGGTTTGTACCCCATCCCCGACTTTCCTGCCTGGTGGGGGTGGGGTCTGTGTCCCTCCCCTTACCTGGATGCCCTATATCTGGCCCTATATTGGACAATATTTGCCTGTTAAGGTTTACATTGTCTTTTTTTTTTTTTTTTTTCCCCAGAAGTGGACCTGGCCATGTCCTTTTTCCTAATCTCTCTTAATCTGGAAACTCCACTAAAATCTGTCCACCTGGAGTGACCTAGCTTGTATTTGAAATACCAGTGGCACAGCTTTCAGCATCACACCAAGACCCAAGCCACCACAGTATGACAAATTGACAGATAAGTGGTGGTAGAGGGCTGCAACTCTCATTAATTAACATTACTAGTGATGTTTCACAATTGCTTATTTATTTAATTTAGTTTTTATGTACTTAATTTAATTTAATAGATATTAGTATGCAGATGAATGGGAAGTTTCTTCTCAAGGTGACCACTGCTAACACTCTTATTCCAGGGTGATTTGACCCAGGACATATTTACTGCACACACATGACTTCAAAATGTAAAAAAAAAAAAAAAAAAATTAAAACAAAACAAAACACTTTGTTATTGAAGCTTTAAGCATTGATGAATATTCATGCAGTTTATACATATATATTAAAAAAAA
>NW_006922238.1:306164-313429 GCF_000298275.1 Orycteropus afer afer
TCCTCTATTTTAATGAGTATTATAAGAAAGTAAGGAGCTCTGGTAGCATAGTGCCCAAGGCACTTGACTGCTCACCAGAAGGCTGGCAGTTCAAACTCACCAGCCACTCCTCGGAAGGAAGGTTGGGCAATCCTACTTCCGTAGTGATACTGCCTCGGAAACCCAAGGAGGGTTCGCTATGAGTTGGAGCCGACTCAACGGCAAACAACAGCAACAACATAAGAAAGTAGTAAATGTATTGCATGTATCTACTTAGGTTTCTTTTTTAATTATATATAATGTAAGGAAAATGGGCAATATGTTAAAATGAAATAGATAACACTATTGACATGAATAAAATGATAATTAAATACCTGTCTTGTGAAAAATGCAAGACAGTGCAATGAAATCATCTTTATAAAATTTTAACATTCTTCATTATAAGACAGTTCCTTTTAGCTCGTTTGGTTTAAAATTTATAAGTAGATAGCCTAAGTAATATCACATAGCCTTATTAGGAAATTTGAAAGTACTGTCTGTGCCTCTGCCTATTACAAATTGTCAATCTAACTCCACAGAAAGGCTGCTCTATCTCAAAAGAGTACCCCTCACAAGAACTTCTGATTTATAAATTCCTAAGACAAAATTGGCAATTTAGAGATACTGTCAGTTTAAATCCAAACATTTTAAGATGATTCTTGAATAATTAACTTATTTATAGTACTTTGTTTTTATTCTGACCTTTAAAGAACTTTAGTAAAAGCCAAATTGCATTGCTCACAAAATTATAAAACTTTATTTTATGTTTCATTTCCACTTTTTTTTTCTTAATCATAAAGTAAAATTTATTTATTGTTAACATTTGAAGAATATAGAAGAGTAACAAAAACAAAAAAAATTCATAACTCCACCATTAGTTATTTTATCAAATTTTGAAGAGGGTCTTAGATGGTTTTGATCTAATTGAAAAAATAATACAGATATGCATTTTAAAAACACCATAAAAAAAACACTTTAATAGTCATTGAAGCTTTAAGTATAGATGAATATTCATGCAGTTTTTATAGAAAAAAACTTTTTAGAAGACAATTTGTGAAGCACAAAATCCAAGTAAGCATATTCTCACTATTTGTTCATTATTCTTTAATACTAAATCAAGAGTAAACATATATTATATACAATTAATATCTCATATCAATAAGCAAGTTATATATTTAAAAAAAGCAATATTTTAAGGTAAATTATGTAAAAAATTCAAATGATCATTAAGGCTCTTACATTTTCCTTTAAATCTTTAGTAAACTAAAGAGGTTTTGTTTTATTTAAAACAAAAATTAATGTAGGTATTTATTTAATAAAATAAAAATAAAAGTCAAAATGCTACAAATTTTTGTACAATAATGCCTATTTAGCATTTTAAAATATAGAAGAATATATGATATATAAAATATTATAGGTACTTACAATTATTCTGAGGTTTATATATTGTGTGAGAATCACAAAAGTCTTGCCAGATAAGCTGGGAAGATTCATTACTATTTTCTTGATAAGCAATCTAGAGCTCATCAAGGTGAAATGGAAGAACTAATATATATGGCAAATCTAGGAAGCTCAGAACCTGACTATACTAAAGTTGAAGGATATCCACAAATTTTGAGGATTAATTATACCTATGAACTCAGTAAACTATTTGGTCTTTGTTTTCTGTATTTTTTTTTCTATCATATTATATTGTATATATTTGGAGCCTGCCCCAAAAGGTAAGAGGATGAATATAGATAATTAACCAGATAAATCAACAGCTGCAAAACATAGAATACATTGATAAATTAAAACTCTTATGAAGAGGTTTAAAGCATTGAAATTATATGTAGAAATGACAGGCATTCTGTGGATCCAAAAGGTTGTTGACATAATCAGAAGATTAATATTCCATGAATAATTTAGCAGGCAACTTTGTTAGAGCTCTTGATGAACAATGTAAGTAAAGCCACATATCCCACTGATCTTTTTATTCCTCTGTTAGTTTAGAATTTTTGAGGAGACATACTTTCAGTTCTATCTAAAGCTATGTTCCACAGTTATGGAATTTGGCAGTTTAACAGTGATGTAAGGTACAGATGTACACATTCCTTCTTAGAGCTCATTTTAATTTCTTACCCACCCTTATTTCATATTAAAAAAAAAAAAGTGATGAAAGTCTGAAAGCCATAAATGTGTCTTTTAGCATATTTATTTTTTCTACTTTCTATGTTCAAGTCATATTATGGAAAAGACAATCTCAACTTTTTTACTTCATGACATACATGGAAAATGATATTTATACCATGTGCTAGGGGAAATGGAATAGGCTGTCGGGGGCTTTAGGAAACTAGACTGGGGCATATGCTGCCCTCAATTCCTGTTGCTGCTCCAAGGACACATTAATGGAAGACAAAAAAAGAAAAGAAAACTCAACATACTTCTCACTCTTTCAAAGCTCTGGTTCCATATTATTTATTGTGCTTAGGGATGTGGAGTTTGGAATATTCCAGAGTTTCACATCCAGTCATTATTGTTCTTGTTAGTTGCTGTTGAACTGATTCTGACTCATTGTGAGCCCATTTGGCAGAGTAGACATGCTCCATAAGGTTTTCAAGGTTCTGACCTTTTGGAAGCAGATTGTAATGCATGACTTGTGGTAATGAACTTCATCTTTCTGATATTTCCATCTGAAAAATGAGGATAACTATTTTATACGGGGCCAGGATAATTTGATCTGAATATATAATACTATAAAATTACTTGGTAAGTACAAAGCTCTTGATATGTTTAGTTTTATTTCCTTTCATATCTAGTTAAAGCAGATTTGTCAAAAGCTGCAATGCATGATATTCATTGATAAATTAGAATTCTTATGAAGAAATGATAAATAGGAAATGACAGGCATTCTTTAGATTGCTAAAGATGTATTGAAGAGTCAATAAAAAATATAATACATCTTGGAAAGCGCATATAACACAAATGAGAAGCAAGCATATTTCTAGGAAGGCCCAAGTGAATTCTGTTTGCTAGACAAGAACAAATCATTCATCTGCCTTTTATCCAAACGCATTCTGATTTGATACTACTGCCTTTAGGCTTCTGTCAACTATCAGAGTTCAGTATATTGGCAAAAGCAAATCAAATCTCTTTCCTCTGGCAATAGAACTTACCCATTGATCTATCTTTGATACTCTGACAATGTTGCTCTTGTGTGTTTCATACATCTCAATGAAGAAAAGTATAATTTCCTATCATGCATTCAATTATCTTCTCTATATTCAGTTTATAATCAACATTTGCTTTAATGTTTGAGAATGTTTGCTGTGAGCCCTCTAATATTTGCAAAGAAAAAGACAAATGCACAGAGAACAAAGAAGAGGAGATAGGTAGAATTAAATGCAGTGATATAATTTAATCCTTTTAATTCAGTCTCAAATAATATACTTAGGCTAAGATAGGATACATTACTTGCCTTATAGCATATAACAATTGATTAACAGAACAAGGGCTAAAACTCTGATCTTTCATCTCACTGGCAGTGTCTTTTCTTCTAATCTATATCTGTCTCTCTATTTCTATGTTTTCTCTAAATAGCAACTGAGAAAATAAATAAATAAATAAAATATTGCTTTTACCAGATGTGCCATCAAGAAGCTACACACTTGGATTTAAAGAGAAGTCATTATATCATACATAGTATCTAATGGTAACATCTTCCCTAAATTCACAAATAGCTCAGAGGGAAATGTACACAACACTTTATACTATTGTAATACCCTTTATGGGTAGGATAGATGATACCTGTTTTATGAAAGTAGTTTCATAACAATTCAAACAGAGAAAATAGACAATAGTGTAAGAAATTTCTCTGTGATTAATTTTAATTTAAACCACTCATCTATCAGCTGTTCATACTGGTGGCTTGCATGTTTCTGTGATATTGTAAACTATGCCATTGGTGTTTCAAATAACTATAGGGTCAACCATGGTGGACAAGTTTCAAAGAAGCTTCCAGATTAAGAGAGACTAGGAAGAAGAATGTGGTCAGGTCCACTTCTGGAAAAAATAAAAAATAAAATATGGCTGCTAAAAATAGTATGAATAACAAAACCAAAAAAACAAACATTTCCATCAAGTTGGATCTGACTCATAGCGACCCCTCCTTGGGTTTCTGAAGTGGTATCTTTATGGAAATAGATTGCCAAATCTTTCTTCTGAGGAGTGGCTGGTGAGTTTGAATGCCATCAAATAGCAGGGAAATACTGCCTGATGTAGTGCTAGAAGATGAACCATTCAACTTGAAAGACACTGAAAATATGAGTAGAGAAATGCTGCTTCCAGAAAGTAGAGTCAACCTTAATGACATGAATGGAGTAAGGATTTCTATACCTTCATTTTCTCATGTAACATGACTCAAAATGATAAGAAACAGCTACAAACATCCATTAATAATTAGAACATAGGATATATACAGTGTGAATCTAAAAAAATTGGAAGTGGTCAAAGATGAAATGGAACACATGAAGATCAATATCCTAGGAATCATGAACTGAAATGAACTGGTATTAGCCATTTTGAATCAAAAAATCATATGGTCTATTACGCTGAGAATGACAAATTGGAGAGGGAAGGTATCATATTCATCATCAGAAGGGATATTCTAAGATCTACCCTTAAGTACAATGTTGGCAGTGATAGGATAATATTCATATGCCTACTAGAAAGATCAGTTAATATAACTACTATTGAAATTAACTTACCAACAACTAACACTAAAGAAGAAGAATTTGTAAATATATTTACAAAATAAATTTGTAAATATATTTACAACTTTTACACTCTAAAATTGAACAAACATGCACTCAGGATGTACTGAAAATTGCTGGCGAGTGGAATGTTACAGTTGGAAACAGAAGAAAATGATGATCATATGATAGCATTTTGGACAACCAATGACTTATTCATCACAAATATCTGTTTTAAACAATACACGTGGTGACTCTATAGATGTGGGCCTCATCAGATGAAATAGACAGGAATTAAATCAATTACTTCTGTGGAAAGAGGCAATGGAGAAGTTCAATAACATTAGGCAGAACAAGGCCAGGGGCTGAATGTTAAATAATCCATAAGTTGCAGTTTAAGTTGAAGTTGAAGAAAATTAAAACAAACCATTACTATGACTGTGTCTCACTTCAATTACAGAACATCTGAAGAATAAATTTGATGTATTGAACACCAAAGACTGAAGACCAGACAACTTGGAGATGTCATCAAGGACATAGTATATGAAGAAAACAGAAGGTCATTAACAAGATACAAAATGAAGAGAAGACCAAAATGAATGTCAGAAGAAACTCTGAAAATTGCTATTGAATGAACAGTTGTTGTTGTTGTTGTTGTTATGTGCCATCGAGTCGGCCCCAACTCATAGCAACCCCTCCTTGGGTCTCCGAGGCAGTATCACTATGGAAGTAGGATTGCCCAAACTTCCTTCCGAGGAGTGGCTGGTGGGTTTGAACCGCCAGCTGTCTGGTTAGCTGGCAAGTGTCTTAGCCACAATGAATGAACAATAGCAAAAGCAAATGGAAGAAATGATGAAGTAAAAGAGCTGAAGAGAAGATTTCAAAGGGCGGCTCAAGAGGACAAAGTAGAGTATTATACCAAAGGGTGCAAAGAACTGAATTTAGAAAACCAAAAGGGAAGAATGTGTTCAGCACTTCTCAAGCTGAGAGACCTAAAGAAAATATTGAAGCCTCAAGTTGTGGTAATAATGGATTCTATGGGCAAAATATTTAATGGTGCAGTAACTGTCAAAAGAAGATGGAAGAATTGTAGAATCGCTGTATCAAAAAGAATTGGTCTATTTTCAACCACTTCAAGAAGTAGCATATGATCAAGAATTCATGACAGTGAAGGAAGACGTCTGACCTGAATGAAGTAATGGGTGAAAAGCAAGTTCCAGGAAGTACAGAACACCCATTCAGATGTTTCAATAAATGGATGCAGTGTCAGAGAGGTTCCCTCATTTATGCAAGAAATTTTGAAGACAGCTATCTGGCCAACTGACTGAAAGAGATCTGTATTTTTGCCCATCCAAAGAAATGTGACCCAACAGAATGCCAAGCTTATTTAACCCGATCATTAATATCGCATGCAAGTAAATTTGGCCAAAGATAATTAAAAAGATGGTCGTAGCAGTACATCAAGAGGGAGCTGTCAGAAATTCAACCCTGATTCAGAAGAAGGCATGGAGATTCTTGGCTCAAAGCAAAGAATATCAGAAAAAAAAGTTTACCTGTGTTTTATTGACCATGAAAAACTTTCAACTATGTGGATCATAACTAATTATATATAACATGGAAAAGACTGAGAATTCCAGATAATTTAATTATGCTCATGAGGAGTCTTTACATAGACCAAAGGCAGATGTTAGAACAGAACAAGAGGATACTACGTGGAGTAAAAGCAGGAAAGATATGTCACAGTTGTATCCGTTCACCGTTTTTATTCTATTTGTATTCTGAGGAAGTAATCCAAGAAGCTGAACTATATGATTGAGAATGTGGCATCAGGACTGGAGGAAAATTCGTTAAAAACCTGGGATATGCAGATGAAAGAAACTTGCCTGCTGAAAGAAGACTTGAAGCCCTTACTGATGAAGCTCAAAGATTACAGCCTCCAGTATGGAGTCCATCTCAATATAAAGACAACAAGCATAAGCACAAAGGGACCCATAAGCAACATCATGATAAATGGAGAAAAATTTGAAGTTGTCAAAGATTTCAATATCTATGGAAGCAGCAATCAAGAAATCAAAAGATGTATTGCATTGGGCAAATCTGCTGCAAGAGACCCCTTTAAAATATTAATGATCTAAGATGTCACTTTGAAGACTAAGGTGAGCCTTTAGGAAGCCATGGTATTTTCAATAGTCTCATATGCATATAAAAGTTGGACAATGATTAAGGAAGACCACAGAAGAATTGATTTTGAATTGTGGTGATGGTGAAGAATATTGAATGTTCCCTGGACTGCTGGAAGAAAAAACAAATCTGACTTGGAGGAAGTACAGCTGGAATGCTCCTTAGAAGGGAGAAGGCCATATGTTATCTTGTAGTTTGGTCACATTGTCAGAAGAAATCAATTCCTGGAGAAGGCATGCATCATTCTTGGTAAAGTTGAGTGTCAGTTATAAGATGGAAGACCCCTCAATGAGATTGATTGATACAGTGAGTGCAACGATGGGCTCAAGCCTAGCA
>NW_006922238.1:314162-321727 GCF_000298275.1 Orycteropus afer afer
TTTGGTCAGAGATAGAAAACTTCTATACTTGCCCCAGTATGCACCATTAACTTGGAAACTCAAATGGGAAGATTTATAACACACTTGTTCCTCAGAAGGAAGATCAGGCAATCTACTTCCATAGAGATGCCACCTAGGAAACCCAAAGAGAGGTTGGTCTGAGTCAGAAACAACTCCACAGCAGTGAGTTTGGTTTTTTTGATCGTTCCTCCTGACTTCTGAAAGCTTGCCTGGAGAAGATAGAAATTCTGCAAATGCCTTTACCTGACATGCTAGGTGAGAGACACAGAAATATGCTTAACTTCTACTAGTCCTCTACCAGGACAGGTAGGCTTACTTAGGTGAGCTGAAATCTTCTGATATACATGCTGTCTGTCTACTAGCAATATAGTTGAGTGGACCCTAAAGCCTCTTGTCTAGCCATTTCTACACAGCAAAGCCCATGTAACAAGCTTCATGGAAAAACTGTTAATAATAGAGAGGCACATAGATATCTGAGAAACCATTTTAACTCTCCTGGAATCCAGACTTCTGGTTCCACGGAGTTGGGGTGACTCACTAAGGCAATTTGGCCTTGAGTATTCTTTTAAACCTTGAGCCGTGGGAAAACTGGTTCCTGGGGGTCTTCTTGAGTCAAACAATAGTCTAGAGAAAGATCTTGGGAATTGTGCTCTTTTGAACAATTCATTCAGTTTTGGGCAACAGATGCCATAGGACAGACTGGGAGCTATGTTCAGGGTAAATCAGTAATTAATGCTGTATGAAAATCCTTGCTGACTACAAATATGTCTATCTCCTCTGTTCTGCCCCTTTTATTCCACTGTAATTGTTGATAAAATTTGGTATAAGGGGGTTTTGAGTTTCTCTCATCTTCAGAACATTTCTGACTCTCCAGTCAAAATATTACCCCGATTTGCAAATTGTATGTTACATACATTTCATTCCATTTCTACTATTGGCTTAATAAGATTTTTATTTTGACATTACCAGATGGAGACCGTGTTTTTCACAGAAATCACTGCAGTAGATCTAGAGTATAGTCCTTGCTTATTTAAAGTGTGTCCAAGCTCCTAGGTAGACATTTTATTTGGAAATATGTTCTAGAGAGATGTGATGCATGAATTAGAATCACCAATGAAATAATTATATTGTAAAATATCAAAGGAAAGAAGCTGCTTCTAAGGCGGCATAAAACCAATACAATTGAAAGCACATTGAGATTACAAATGACCAAGTGACAACAGTTTTAAAGACTTAACAATGGGTGACAAATAGATTTCCTTTGCCAGAACATTTCTATTCATGTGGAAGAGATGGGAAAAAAAAAGACACTTCAAGAAATCTAGCCCAACAATAGTACAGACTATAATATAAAATAGGAAAATTCTACTATGGCAGAGGACAATATATTGAGAATAAACCTATAATGTGAAATGAATTATGAAATTTAGGATTTGTGTAGTAAATTAGGTCTATATAGTCAAGCTGCTTTGAAATATATTTCAAAAACAGTACGTATTTTATGGAAATGACTAGGCTTGTCAAATTACATAGAGTAAATTAATTGTAATAGATTTTAAGTTCTCTATGAAATAAAATGACTATTAAAAACAGTTTTCTGGTACATTTTTCTATTTGTTTTTCTTTTCATAATCCAATTGTCTCTGGCTGCCATAAGATTTCCAGGTAGTGCAAAGAGTTCACACTCAGATACTAACCAGTTGTTGTTGTTAAGTGCCGTCAAGTCGGACCCGACTCATAGCGACCCCTCCTTGGGTTTCGAGGCAGCATCACTACGGCAGTAGATTGCCCCATCTTCCTTCTGGGGTGTGGCTGGTGGGAAGATACTAACCTAAAGGTTGGCAATTTGAACCTACCCTTGGAAGAAGTCCTGACAATCTGCCTCTACAAAGTTGACAGCCGAGGAAACCCTTTGGAGCAAATCCACTCTGTCAAATAAGGTCACCAAGAGTTAGAATAAACTCGTAAGGGTTTTTTTTTTTTTTTTTTAAATGACTGCCATGGTAAAAAAAGAGGAAGAAATAATGCTTACTCTGTAGGGTTATATATCTCTTCTACCAAAAGAAGGAGCTCTGGTAGCATAGTGGCTAAGACACTTGACTGCTAACCAGAAGGCTGGTGGTTCAAACCCACCAGCCACTCCTGGAAAGGAAGGTTGGGCAATCTACACCTACTTCCATAGTGATACTGCCTTGCCAATGCAAGGAGGGGTCGCTATAAGTCAGGTCCGACTCCACGGCACATAACAACAATAACCAAAAGAAACCTGATAAATAATTTCTGAGATTCTTCTTTTATTAATAACTCTACATCAAGTAGTTATAAAGGCTTTATTTAGTGATAAATTTATCAATTTTTATATGCTATACCATACCTATTTCCATTGTCATGGAGTCAATTCCAACTCATAGGGACACTATGTTGTTGTTATGTGCCGTCGAGTCAGCCCTGACTCATAGCGACCCCTCCTTGGGTTTCCGAGGCAGTATCACTATGGAAGTAGGATTGCCCAACCTTCCTTCCGAGGAGTGGCTGGTGGGTTTGAACTGCCAGCCTTCTGGTTAGCAGTCAAGTGCCTTAGCCACTATGCTACCAGAGCTCCCAGGGACACTATAGAACAGAGTAAAACCACCCCAAGGGTTTCCAAGACTGTAAATCTTCAGTGAAGTAGATTGTCACATCTTTCTCATGTGAAGCTGCTGGTGGATTTGAACCATTGACCTTTCAGTTAGCAGCTGAACTTTAACCACTTATTTGGTATGTAATAAGGACTTCAAAATTGAAATGTCCAAAACCAAACTGTTCCTCCACCAGCCTTCCTATTTTGGTAAATGTTGTACCATCCCATGAAATGTTACTAACAGAAACCTGGACTTGACTCTTGACACCTCTTCCTACCTTACTTCTGACTTTTCTTATACTGGATCCTTCATTGATCCCTATATGTAAATTTCACTTTATGCATACAATAAAGTCATACCTAGGCTACGGAGATAATAGCCTCCTAACTTGTCTCACTTCATATATTCTTGCTTCATTCTTATCCATATTTCTCATAATAAAACATGAGCCATAGAATGTTCCTACTTAAAAATCTCTGTGTTTTTATTGCATATAGACTAAAATGCAAACACATTCTAGGGGCTTTCACACCCTGTCTAATCTGGTCCCTTCCTAGGTCTGCAACTCATCTTGAAACCACCTCTTTTTACCTCCCATGACCAACTCTACATACTGTCTTCCTTTCAGTCTTGAGGATTAATAATTTTCTGGTCTTTGAACCACTGTCTCATGCCATTCCCTTGGTTCAAAACCTCTCTTTCCCTCCTACCCCCTTCACAAACACCTCACCTCACATTTTGCTATCTGACTTTCCACCAACTTTCCTTTGCATTGTTCTGCTTTAAAATGACAGTGCTATCTTTTCTATTATTTTCTCTCTTTGAATACTGTTTTTCTCTTAATTTTTCATTCAATTTTTAGATTAATTTTTTTACATTTTTTTTAATTTCATTAGTAAATATTTCCCATATTAGCCTGTAAATTCTATCAGGGCTAGAAGCTTGGTTTCTTTCTATTCTGAGTTTCATTTTTTATTTTTTAATTTCCTCATGGCTCACTTTGTGCCAAGTTCTGGCACTGGCACCAGTAACCACTAAACAGATATAAATTAAATGAATAGAGAAAGGATTTATCTCTAATACAATATAATATTCTTTTTTAAAATAAACATTTTATTTGGGGATTATTTTAAGTTTACAAAAAGTTTCCATATTCTGCTTACCCAGTTTTTCCTAACATTAACATCACTTATTATCAAGGTACATTTGATAAAACTAAGAAAAGCAAAACTTGTATATTCAGTAAACAGTTCAGTAAATTTCAGATGTTATTAGGATTTCATTACCTTTATAATGAATTCCCTTTTCTGTTCCAGGACCTAATCCATGAAAAAGTATTTTTGATGGTACTGAGATAAAATGATTGATTTCTGAATAATCATAATTTACTGAAAGGTCTATAGTATGGTGAGGAAAAGAAATATAAATATGCTTCATATATTATAAGATGATTATATTATCGTCAGTACTCTATTGTGACTTTGTTGTTAATTAAATAGTATCATACTGTTCTTTCTTTTCATAGTCTGTGATTACTTTTTTAATGGAAAAGTTATTTTTCCTATGAACATTTTCTAAAAGGTAAAAAAAAAATCCTCATTTGGAAACAGAGATGAACATTCAACTCTTGACTTTTTCTTTGCTCTTTATTATTTTTTATACAATTCTGTGTGTTCTCACATTTTAAATGTTTCTTAAACCTCAAAACACAGAATATGTTAAAAAAAAAAGAATATATTTTGCTTCAAACCACTTTTATCTTCTTTTTAAAATTTACAACTTAAGCATTTGTATCAATATATTCTGCACCACAGACTTTGACTCTTTCAGGTCAAGGAATAGAGCAGCAGCATCTGTGATCAGATGACACAAAACAAAAACTATAGCTGAACATCAGTTTGAAGTCATCTGAGGAATCATGTGAAATTCATGTATTTTAGAGATAAATGCCAATCCCAGGGTGCTTCTTAGAAAAAAAAAATCAAGCATTTCTCTGTATCATTATCTTCTCCCTTAAAAAAGTCAAAATAAGCAACAAGCTTTATATATATTTAGTCAAATCTTTTAACAAAATTGTGGTTACAGAAGATTATATAGATATTCCTACAAATAAAAATCAACACCAATAATACAGAACTTATGTCACAATTCATATTTACTTCTATATTTGTTGATGTACAAGATTTAAACTATTCTAAAAAAAGCAATATTTTCTAATTTGATAAGGAGGAATTTATATAATCATAATGAGACCAAGTGGCTATTTTATTAACTTTACACAATTTAAACAAAATAACAGTGATGAATCTAAAATCTTACTTTTTCAATTGCCATTTTCTCTTTAGAAGTCTCAGATTCATGGATTTGTATATTAAAAATAAAATACTTTATCCATTAAAGAAATAACTATCAGACATTCTGAAAGAAATACAATTTCAAATGAGAATAGAAATAGCATATTATCAAGTCCAAATTTGTATTCTAAGGTACACTCAAAATTTAATTTAAAACCATATCCCAGAAAAATAAAATATTTGTATAAATAGCCCAAAGCAGATATTTCAGGTTTTAAAGATTTCATAGTTGTTGCTATTAAGTGCCATGAAGTGAGTTCTACTCATAATGACCCTATCTACAACAGAATGAAACACTACTGGGTCCTGAGCCATATTCATAATCATTGTTATATTTGAGCAAATTGTTGTAGCTACTGTATCAATCCATATCATTGAGGAAATTCCTCTCTTTCATTGACTATTTTACCAAGCATGACATCCTTCTCCAGTGACTGGTCCTTCCTAATAACATGTCCATAATATATGAGATGAAGCCTAGTCATCCTTTCTTCTAAGGAGTATTCTTGCTGTACTTCTTCCAAAAAAGGTTTACTCCTTCTTCTAGTAGTCCATTCAGTATGCAGTATATACAATATTCTTCCCCAACAGCATAATTAAAAGACATGACTTCTTTGGCCTTCCATATTCTTTGTCCAGCTTTCACATGCATATGAAGCTAGTGAAAATGCCATGGCTTACTACATGTGCACCTTAGCCTTCAAAGTAACATCTTTGTTTTTTAACCCTTTAAAGAGCTCTTTTGTAGCAGATTTGCCAATAAAATACATCTTTTGATTCCTTATTGTTGTTTTCATGGGTGTTTATTGTGGATCCAAGTAAAATGAAATCCTTGACAACATCAGTATTATCTCTGTTTATCACGATGTTGCTTACTGATCCAGTTGTAATAATTTTTATTCTCTTTATGTTGAGCTGTAATCCATATTGAAGACTGTAGTCTTTGATCTTCATCATAAGTGCTTCAAGTCATCTTTGCTTTTAGCAAGCAAGACTGTGTCATTTGCATATCAGAGACAGTTAGTGCATCTCCCCCTACTCCTTATGGTAAGTTCTTCATCACATAGATTTTGTTTGTTTCCAGTTAATTCTTTATCATAAATATTTGAGTTTCCTCCCCACAACTTCTGAAACCATGGAAATAGTATATTCTATTTTACATGCAATGAATATTAAAATTATAACAAGTAATGCATTAAAGTATATTTTATGATTATACATGTAGTATGTTAAAAACAGTCATAGTATCCTAGTGGATTATATAAGAGGAGTAAAAATAGTATGAATTTTCTAAGAATGTAAGGAAGAGACTAAACCCCTATTTAATTTTCTTAGTAATAGAAGAAATCCAAATAGAGTCAGCAAGCACCATGAAAATGGCATCATGAGAATTTGTTAGAACCACTCAATCTAGTACTTTTACCTGGTCTCATGTTGTTGTTGTTGTTGTTAGGTGCCATCGAATCCTTTCTGACTCATAGTGAACCCATGCACAGCAGAACGAAACACTGCCCAATCCTATGCCACCTCCATGATCCCTACTATACTTGAGCCAATCATCACAGCCACTGTGTCAATCCATCTCGTTGAAGGCCTTTCCCTCTTTTGTAGACCTTCCACCTTACCAAGCATGACATCCTTCTTCAGGGAATGGTCCCTTCTGACAACATGACCAAAGTCGGTGAGACGAAGTCTGGCCATTCTCACTTCCAAGGAGCATTTTGGGTGCACTTCTTCCAGGACAGATCTGTTAGTTCTTTTACCAGTCCATGATACTTTCAGCATTCTTCACCAGCACGACAACTCAAAAGCATCAACTCTTCTTCGGTCTTCCTTATTCATTGTCCAGCTCTCACGTGCATACAAGGCAATTTGAAATATCATGGCTTGTGTCAGGTGCACCTTAGTCCTCAAAGAGACATCCTTGTTCCTCTGCACTTGAAACAGTTCCTTTGCGGTTGACGTTCCCAATGTTACACATTGTCTAATGTCCTGAATGCTGCTTTCATTGGCATCAATTGTAGAACCAAGCAATGTTAATTCTTTGACAACTTCAATCTTCTCTCAATTTATTGTAATGCTGCTCATTGGTCTAGTTGTGAGGATTTTTGTTTTCTTTATATTGAGACGTAATCCATACTGCAGACTGTATACTCCAACCTTCACCAATTTTTTCATTGAAGCTTCAACTCCCTCCTTCAGTATCATTGGTTCTAGATCATATGCCACCTCTTGAAATGGATGAAGATCGACCAGTTCTTTTTGGTACAGTGACACTGTGTATTCCTTTCATCTTCTCTTGATGTTTCCTGCATCATTCAACATTCTTCCCAAAGAAACTCTCAATATTGCAACTTGAAGCTTAATTTTTTTCTTCAATTATTTCAGTTTGAGAAATACTGAGCATGTTACTTCCTTTTGGTTTTCCAGGCCTTTGCACATTTCATTATAGTTGTTGGTTTTGTCTGCTGGAACTGCTCTTTGAAATCTTCTGTTCAGCTCTTTTATCTTGTCATTTCTTCCATTTGCTTTAGCTACTCTCCACTCAAGGGCAAGTTTCAGAGTCTCT
>NW_006922238.1:323192-323640 GCF_000298275.1 Orycteropus afer afer
TGCTGCATTTGAACCTTCAGCCATCTGGTTAGCTGTCAAATACCTTAGCCACTATGCCACCAGAGCTCCTAGTTCAACAGATATGGTTAATCACCTGATGCTTACTCTACATAAAATGTTCCTTTGGGAGCAGCCGAAAAAGTGGCATAGTTAGTTATTCAGTAATGTCCTTCTTGAGCTCTAAGTCTTGTATAAGCAACCAAGAACAGACATATTATCTAAAAAGCATTTACCAATAGAAAAGAAATGATTACATTTAAGTATATCAATTTTAATATATTAGGCTGCTAGCCAAAACGTCAGTGGTTTGAACCTACCAGCCACTCCACAGAGGAAAGATGAGCCAGTCTGCTTCCATAAATATTTACAGCCATAGAAACCCATCAGGGGTCGATGAGTTGGATTTCACTCATTGGCAGTGAGTTTTTTTTTTTTTTTTTTTTTAATT
>NW_006922238.1:324570-332211 GCF_000298275.1 Orycteropus afer afer
CTAACATACCTATCATACTCTTATTGTTCAACTATATGAATAAAGTTAAAGTTATGTCTGAATTTCTAAAAGGAATAGTGTACAATTTGGAAATCTTAATCCCTTGAATGTTTAATTTTGTTTTAAAAGAAAGATAACACATGGTTGTTTTTGATAGGTGCTTTTGAGTTCTTCGGAATGAATACAAATATAGATTTCTTCCAGTCAGTTGACCAGGTAGTTGTCTGCCAAATATCTTGGCATAGCTGAGTGAGTGCCTCCAGAGGGAATCCATTTGTTGAAACATCTCAATGGGTATTCATCACATTCTCCACTTCCTTCAGTGCAGCTTTGACTTCTTCCTTCAGTACCACTGGTTCTTGATCATATGCCTCCTCCTGAAATGGATGAAGATTTACCAGTTCTTTTTGGTGCAGTGACTTGAAGCATTCCTTCCATCTTCTTTTGATGCTTCCTGCATCATTAAATATTTTGCCCATAAAATATTTCAATATTGCAAGTTGAGGCTTAATTTTTTTCCTCAGTTCTTTCAGCTTGAGAAATGCTGGATGTGTTCTTCCCTTTTGGTTTTCTAACTCCAAGTCTTTGCATATTTCATTATAGTAATTGGGTTTGTTTGCTCAAGCTGCTCTTTGAAATCTGTTCAGCTCTTTTATCTTGTCATTTCTTCCATTTGCTTTAGCTACTCTCCACTCAAGGGCAAGTTTCAAAGTCTCTTCTGACATCCATTTTGATTTATTTTTCATTTCCTGTTTTTTTAATGACTTTTTGCTTCATCTTCGTGGATGATGTTCTTGATGTCATCCCAAAATTCCTCTGATTTTTGGTCATTACTGTTCAATGCATCAAATCTATACTTGGATGATCTCTAAATTCAGGAGAGATATATTCAAGATCATATTTTGCCTCTCAGGGACTTATTTTAATTTTCTTCAGCTTCAATTTGAACTTGTATATGAGCAATTGATGGTCTGTTCCACAATCAGCTCCTGGCCTTGTTTTGCTTGAAGATATTGAGCTTTTCCATCACCTCTTGCCACAGATATGGTTAATCTGTTTCTTGTGTACTCCATCTGGTGAAGTCCACATATACAGCTGCTGTTTGTGTTGTTGATAAAATGTATTTGCACTGAATAAGTCATTGGTCTTGAAAAATTCTATCATGTAATCTCCAGTGCTATTTCTATTACCATGGGCAGATTTTCCAATACCAGTGATTCTTCCTTGTTTCCAACTTTTGCATTCTAATCACCAGTTATAATTAACACATCTTGATTAAATATATGGTCAATTTCAGACTGCGGAAGTTGATAAAAATCTTCAATTTCCTCATTTTTGGCTTTGGTGGTTGATGAGTAAATTTGAACAATGGTAGTATTAACTGATCTTCTTGTAGGTGTATGGATTTTATCCTTACACAGACAGCATTGTACTTCAGGACAGATCTTGAAACATCCTTTGTGATGATAAATTCCATGCCATTTCTCTTAAATTTGTCATCCCAACACAGTAAATATTATGGTTGTCTGATTCAGAATGGCTAAAACTGGTCCATTTCTTCTCTCTAATGCCTAGGATAGCAATCTTTATGTGTTTCATTTCAAATATATATAACATATAAAAGTACTCTAAAATAAGATTCATCCTGTGCTACATGTGTGGTATAATCAACTATCATCTATAAAAATATTAATTATAACAAAACCAGTAAAATTTTCCTCTCCCCAAAAAATGCTTTTATTTGATATTCTAAATGCTAGCATAACATTTCCTTTTCTTTAAATACTTTATGAATGTGATTAGCCATATTCAGCCCAATTCTTCCTTTTCTAATGAAAGAAGCTCATTCATTTGCTTTCTCACATTGCATGCAGGAAGACATAATATTTATTTCCTTCTCTTGTGACAAGTGTCATTTTTTAAATACTCATAGTAAATAATTTCCACCATATCAATAGACAAAAGTTTTCTCTACTCAGAGTTTCTTTCCCTGACCTCAGAAACAAACTAGGGAATAATGGTTTCCTTTCATTTTTTCATTTCTCCTGGACAAAAAAAGGTCTTCATCTTATATTATTTTAAACCTATCATCTTTTTTTTTATTTTGTATAATTTTAAGGACTGTAATGAAAACTCACATGTTGCCGGTTAAAGGAATGAAAATTACTGTCTCTTATTTTCACTATTACCTATAAGGTTTTTAATTCTGCCTAATTTTCCCTTTTATTTTAATATGTAACAATTCCAGTGTTCTAGATCCAATCATCAGTAGATCCTATTTATTTAAAAATTATAAACTGATACTAAGTCAGAGGTTACATAGCAGCATAAAATACTAAGAGGTCATTTAGTAAAACAACTCATTCATAGAAGGGTGAGTATTATTCTGACATTCTGAAAGATCACTTTGCACACATGTTTTGTTGAATCAGAGTCAATCTTCTTTTTTCCTTTCATCTATGCTACAAACCATTATTGAAAAATAGCAGATAATATTCCTAGGTATATTTCTTTACATGCTTTAGTAATTCAGTGATTGCACTTTTATTTCTTGGAATGCCTTTAAGAGATGCATATCAACAGAAAAATAATTTTCACTCCTTATTCCTTCCTTTGAGTTTGTGTATTTAGGGCAATAATGAGTAAAAAAAATCCACTTTCAATATATAACCTGCCCATTGTTGTTGATTCTGTTCTGACTCATAAAGATTCTGTAAGACAAATTAGAATCACCCCATAGGGTTTCCAAGATGGTAAAATTTTACAAAAGTAGACTCCAACATCATTCTCCAGCAGAGACCCTCATGGGTTTGAACTGTGGACATTTCAGTTAGGGACCAAATGCTTGACCACTGTGCCACCAGGGCTTCTACTTTCAATATGCATTGGTAATTATTTCAAGTGAACACATCTTACTCTGAATCTTACTGTATGTTTCTTTGCTAAAATCCTCTGTGAAGCAAACTTGGTCTGAGATTGAGCTAACCTTGAGATATTTTCTGCCATTTAAAATTCATAGTCTTTTCAATGGAGGAGCCAAGAAATGAAGCACACACACACAAACATACACATACTCACATGCACCCAGAGACACACACACACAGTTTCTATCAAAGATAATCTTACATTTTCTTCATTACCAAACCCACTGCCATCTAGTTGATTCCAACTCATAGCCCCCATTGAGTTTCCAAGGCTGTAACTCTTCACAGTAATTGCCTCACTTTCTCCTGCAGAGTAGCTGGTGGGTTTGAACCATCAGCTTTCTGGTTAGCAGTTAAATGCCTTACCCACTGAGCCACTAGAGATTCCAATTAGCAAAAAATTATAAATGAGTGACACCTACATGCCAATTTTTGTGCTGTGTTCTGAAGACACTGTTATATTCAAAAATTATATTGTAGTTTTTTATGCTGTCTTTGTAACCTGTAAAATCTTTGGATGGATGATCTTTCTCAATATCAAAATATCTCCAACAATACCTATCCATGCACTGTTCAAAACTGCCTAATATAATTTCTTCACTTACTTGTGATTTTAAAATATAATGATCTATGTGTTTAAATATTTCTTAAACATTATTCTAGAAATAAAATCAACATCATTAATAACCTTATGGAATATTACTTCTAAAATCATTTTTTAAAAATTACTTTCTAAATATATCTTTAAGATACATTTGTTTTATTGATGTAATAATACTACTCCCTTGGAAATGGTTCAAAAATGTTAGTGGAACAGTTTTTGCCATAAAATAAAAATAAGCCATATTTTATTGCTACAGTTAATTGATTTATTTTTGTAAATCTAATTTTTCATTTACCAGATCTCACAATATTCATTGAGTTATTCAAGAACACATACATTATTTATTCTATGTATGTGGGTGAAAAAGCAGCTAATATGAAGGATATATTAAAAAGAGAAATGTGACTGCATTGTCTTGGAATGTTTATAGATGCTACTCATTATGCTATAGTGTTTATATGTAAATAATTAAGAGAAAATTGCTTCATAAAAGCAATGCACATCAGTGATAGATCAAGAATCATGAAATAAAATGAAATTGATTAAGCATACTTTGTTTCTTAAGAGTAAAAGTCATGTGTTTACAAGTTTTTAAAGAGAGAGTTTAAACAGTAGCAACAAAAAATGTGAATTAAGTTGTGTGTTAAAGAAAATATGCCTTCATACAAGCATACTCATTATATAATATTTAACTACATTATTTCCTATTGCTTTGATTTCAGGGGTGACAAAATATTTTATCATTTTTTTGTGCCAATGACATCTTTATATGTGAATGAATCTAGTAAGTGCATGTCTTCAAAACATTCATGTGTGTATTTATCAACATATTCTCATTTAATACCAGAGAGAATAATACATGTGAGCCTCTTATTGTTTGTGGAAACTCATTCTGGAGTAGATACCATTACTTCCATTAATTATTAAATTTTATTTTATTTACAACAACTAAGCAGAAAATGTACATTCATTTGTTAGTTAGAAAATAAAGTGTAAAGGATATAGAAAGAGGACTTCCATTTAATTTTTAAATATTTTATTGTCAACCAATTTAGCTCTTAGATGGAGAAATTTTGTAAATTGCCTATGAGTTTTTTTCTAGTTTTACCACAACGTAATAAATATAATCTTAAAATGTTAGAAAAGTAATCTGAGTCCTTTCTTTACAACTAGCTCTGAAAACCAAAGAATTACTGTTCCCAATCCTATTATTCTTTTCTCTCTCTCTCTCTCTCTCTCTCTCTCTCTTTCTCTTTTTTTATATAAAAAAGGCTAGTTATACTTTCCTTTATAAAATTTAGGTTATTAGTGGTTGAAATTCCTGATGGAGACATTGCTGTACTAAATATTTTGATAATGTAATTTTGATCATGAAATAGTCAGGTTAGCTCAATAATAGCCAGAAGAAATGTCTCTAATCCAATTCATCATAGGGCAGCTATCACCAAAACTAATTCCTTTATAATTAACAGGAGGTCCAGACACTGTAAAAACTTAGAAGTTGACCATAGATTTTGGGGAACTAGGTGGGATTTTTTTTTTTTTTTTTTTTTTCATAGCAGCAAACAGTTTGAAGGAATTTCTGAAACACACTGATAAGTTTTGCTTTTGAATTTACATCAAAGAACTCAATAGTTCCCACCTGTGAGAACAGCTCATGCTTCTAAACAGACTCATGTCCTATAGAGATTAAGGACAGAGGCCTCTAGAAGATTAGCACATCACTTGGTTTAAGTGACACCCAATCCATTTTATTGACAAGGACTTCATTCTGCAAAACAAGCACTTTTTTGACTGAAACATAATGAAAATTGTGTGTGTCGTTATAGATACCTTTTTATACATTATTGCTAGTTAATGTAGGCAGTGTAAATGAAACCAAAAGCCCTCATTATGGGCAGTGTGCAGACACATGGCCTCAGAATACTAATTCAGTGGAGCATACTCAAGGAGCTTTACATTACCTTTTAATTTTACCCAAGTCTTGCTAAGGTCCAAAGATATTAAGCCCTATTCATTGAATTCAGCAGCCTATTACTTTGCATTGTTACAATTCCTATTGCATCTCAGCATTCAATTGTGGAGCCAAACAGGCTTTGATTTAATTTCTAATTGTTTGTTTTCAGCAACTTGAACCTGAGTTTGTTGCTTCTGTGTATAGCATAAAGAACATTAGTGGGGAGGTGAAGAGTTCTCTCGTTTTACTTTTAATGCCATTCTAATCACAGTGTGGTCTGGATTCCAGCTCTGTTAGGGTAGGGCTACATAGCAGAGTTGTGCCACATTACTGAATGTAAACTGTGCACCTATGTTAGAGAGCTGACTTTTTACAGCTTTTCTGTCTGCAACCCGGACTCCATTATCATGGGGAAATAAACCTGTGCTAATACCTTGAAAAATAATGCTGTCATGCTTTTTCTCTTTTGTTTTTGATCTGAGACAAAAATCCACATGTCCTGAGGTTGAAGCAAAACATAAAGGTGGTATACCATAGCATTAATGGAAGGTTTTATTACAGCATCAAAACCATCATTGACATAAACTTTATCTCCAATTTGAGAAAGTATATAAATCCATTTGTAAGGACAGCAGATAAGAAAAAGTAACATGTATCACACTTTATGCTAACCACTTAATTTGAAGTCCAATAATATATTATTAAAAGTAGATCACAGCAATTGAATTTTCAGTTATTTTAAGTATCTTTAATACACTATATTATAATAATACAACAATTATTTATTTGATTCTTTCCATAATAAAACTTTTTGTTCTGTATTGCTTTTCTCCTTTGCTTCATTTACTGAGTATGGAAGTTAATCCTTTAGATTATTGAATACCTGAAAGTTTGTTAAACAATTGCCACTAGTTACTTCTTCTGTTTTAGTTTTGCCCATTAGAATCATTGTTAGTTATCAAGAAAAATAACCCTGGATCAAGTGAGAAGAAACTAAACTGAAAACAAAATCCATTGCATAGAGTGGATTCTAACTTACAGTGACTCAGTAGGACAGAGTAGAATTGCCCCATAGGGTTTTCAAGGCTGTCAATCATTAAGAAAGCAGACTGCCTCATCTTTCACCTGTAAAGCCACTGTGGATTCCAACTTTTGACCTTATGGTTAGCAGCCTAATGCTTCTAACCACTGCACCACCAGAGCTACTTGAGAAAACTATTTACTTGAAATAAACCTTTCATATTGGATAGGTCTTTAATTTAAACCTTCAGCAATAAAAAATTAAGAGCGTAGATACTAGCTACATTTCTCATGTCTTTATAGTACCATTCCATATTTAGCTCAACCTTGGACTATTATAATTTGGTATAGCTCACAATATGAATGGAATTTATCACATACCACATAGATGATTTGTAAATATTCTATTTTGCCAGCATGGTATAGTCAGAGAAAATATCATTAGACTACAAATGAATATGAGTTTGATAATAAACTGTATTATCAGACAAATGCCACTTAGTATCTCTGGGACTCAGTTTCCTTGTCTCTATGATCAGCACACTTCATTATGAGATATTTCTGGTGATAAAAATTCCATCATTACTTTTAGTTCCTGTCTCAAGTGAAATTATAAATATCCTTCAATAAATGAAAGAAGGTCAAATATTGCCTATCTCATGATTAACACCCATGAAAAATAGCTGTAAAGTTCACTCTAATAATCTCATGAAGTTATGAAATTAGTACAATGGAAGACCAATAGAATAACTCAGGTCCATTTAGATCTTTAAATTTTAGTAGATTCTTTTATTTCATTTCCTATTCTTTTCTTCTGGAAGAACATATGATAACTTACTAGAAAGAGTGCAGACTGACATTTTGGGCAAGTTGCTTAGATTCTCTAAATCCCAGTTTCCCCACTTTCAGCACATTAGATTAAAAAAAAAAAAAAAAAAAAGCTACATCATAGGGGCTTTAAATGATCTAATGACACAATAATTTAATAATTCATTGCACAGGAGAAATTCAACTTATTTCTTCGTATCTTCGGATTTTGGAAGGAAGATTGGGCAATCTACTTCCATAGAGATACCACCTTAGAAACCCATAGAGAGGTTGCTATGAGTAGGAAATGACTCAATGACAGTGAGGTG
>NW_006922238.1:332531-333929 GCF_000298275.1 Orycteropus afer afer
AAAAAAAATTCTTCAAGGCAGACACTGGATTTTGCCAAATGAATAGTAAAATGGAGACAGGAGGGGTAGAGGCATTGTCAGGATGATGGTGAAAATTTGCCATTATTTCATTGAAGACTGTGCAGCTGTTAAAGACTTATGTTATAAATACTACCACCAACATAAGTTCAAGAAACATATTTGAAGCAAAATGAAATGCTTTTATGTAGACTGGTAAGATATTCTGTAATCATTCACAATGAATTTTAACAAGCATAAACTCTGTTCGTATGTCATACTGCAGTGGCTTATGTGTTGTGAGATGGAGGCTATGTCACCAGTATTTCAAAGATCAGCAGTGTCACCCATAGTGGACAGGTTTCATGAGACCTTCTAGATGAAGATAGACTGGGAAGATGGATGGGACCATCCACTTCTGAAAGAACTGTCCACTGAAAACCTTATGAATATCAGTGAATATCAGTGAAACACTCTCTGTATTACTGGAATACTTTATAAAGAGCCATGAAACATTATCTGATACAGTGTCATGTTGGAAAACCAAAACCAAACTCACTGCTGTCTAATTGAATCTGACTCAGACCAACCCCTCCTTGGGTATCTGAGGCACTATCTCTACAGAAGTAGATTGCCCAGTCTTCCTTCTAAGGAGTGTCTGGTAACTTTGAATCATCAGCCTTCTGGTTAGCAGTCAAATGACTTAGGCACTATGCCACCAGAGCTCTCAAAATATGACTGGGGAAGAGTAGCCTCCTCATATTAAAATCTACCTTAATTATGTGGATAGAATAAACTTTTGAGACCTACTTCATCAGTAGTTGGAAAATATGGCCTTTGTAATAGAAATGATGCTGGAGTTTGCATGAAAGAATTTTTCAAAACCAATGACTTACTTATTGCAAATGCCTTTTCTCAGAAAAATATATAGCAACTATACACATGGACCTCACTAGATGGAATACACAGAAATTGAATTGACTGCATCTGCAGAAAGAGGTGAAACTCACTGCTGTCTAATTGCTCAATATCATCAGCCAAAACAAGGCCAGGACTTGACTGTGGAACCGACCATCAATTGCTTATATGCAAGTTCATGTTGAAGGTAAAGAAAATAAAAACAAGGCCATAAGAGCTAAACTATGCCTTTGAGTATATCCCAACTGAATTTAGAACCCATCTGAGGAATAGATTTGATACTGTGAACACCAGTGACCAATGACCAGGTGAGTTGTGGGACCACACAAAGAATCTAACATATGAAGAAACAAAAGGTCATTAAAAACACAGGAAAGGGGATTCTGGTAAGATGGCAGACTAGGCAGAAAGACTGCACAGACCCTCTTCAACAAAGAAAAGAGAAACCAATTAACACAGACACAAAAGATAATCCTGGACCCC
>NW_006922238.1:334499-335352 GCF_000298275.1 Orycteropus afer afer
TTCCTCTTTTTAAATTTTTATTTATTTATTTTTTCTTTCTTTTTTTCTGGTGACTAGTTTGCTTGTATTTGTCTGTTTTAAAACAACTATTATTATTAATACTTTTGTCCTTTTACTATTATTCTTATTCTTCCCTACCCAGGTCCTAGTTTTCAGATTTTTTTCTTTTCCCTGTTCCTGGATAGAAAAAACAACAAAATTAATTTATTTTTTTCTTCCACTTTTTTCTTGTGGTTAACCCCATTCCTTGTTTTTCTTTTTGCATTTTTCCTATTTTTTTCTTCATAATTCTCCTTCTTTACCTTTCTTCTCTTAGCACTCTATCTCCAGATATTGCAGGTGTTCTTGTTTTCTCTTCATTTTTTCCCTTTTTTCTTTTTTTGGTTACTGTTCCTGTGTGATTACATGGTGTGTTTTTTGTCCATGTGCTTTTAGACTTTTGATGGTTTTTCAATTGTAATTTGTGTCTAAATAAGTGGGAGACAACAATAGCCTCCATAAGACACAACTATACCCATACCTCCTGCAACTTCACTCACTGAGCAAGAACCACTACCTCCTTCTCCACCAATGGGCCTATGATAAAAAACCACCAAGAAGAGCTTGAATCACCCTTAGTGGCTCTCCTGAAACAGTTAAAAGAGATCTAAATAAAACAATGCCACAATGTCTCAGAGACAACAGACCATCACAGTCTACACAAAGAAGTAGGATAAAGTGGTAGACACGAGGGAGCAGGATACAGAACCAGAGCACATCCCTGAGGAAAAAGCAGCATTGGAACTCTCTGATAAGGATTTAAAAGAATTATATTTAGGTATCTTCAAAGGATTGAGAGATAGACCAAAAAAAA
>NW_006922238.1:336014-337013 GCF_000298275.1 Orycteropus afer afer
CATATCCAAAGTAAAATGAGCTTACAAGATTGTAAACAGGGAACAAGAGACATCAATTGGCAAGTGAGGACAACTACAAACAGAAAGAGTGGAAATATTGTGTAGTTACAGAACTTCTAAATGGTGAGGAAGTTAAAAGAGTTGCAAAATAGAATGGACTGTTCTAAACTCAGCGAGAAAATTCTATATCATAGGGTAACCTCAAAGAAAAATGATAAACCTTCACATCACAATAAAAAGAGGACAAGCACAAATATTCAATATATACTAAAACAACAGCAGCAAAGGAAATGATAACAAGATTAATAAATATAATGAGCTCAGCACAGAAAATAATATGGAACAAAGAAACCAGAGACACAATGAAATAACACATAAAAAATGATAGCAACAAATTCACATTTATCAATAATTACACTGAATGTTAATGGATTAAATGCACCACTCAAGAGATGGAGAGTTACAGATTTGATAAGAAAACAAAACCCATCAATATTTTGTCTACAAGAGACACACCTTAGAGATAAAGACAAAAATAGACTAAAAATCAAAGGTTGGAAAAAGATATATCAAGCAAGTGGCAACTGTAAGAGAGCAGGAGAGGCAATATTAATTTCTGATCAAATTGACTTTAAGACGAAAACCACCATACGAGACAAGGAAGGACATTATATAATGATTAAAGGATCAATTCAACATGAAGATATAACCAAAATAAATATTTATGGACCCAATGAAAGAGCCCCAAAATACATAAATCAGACTTAAAAGAGTTGAAAAGCCAAATAGATGACTCCAGAGTCATAGTGGGAGACTTTAATACAGTACTTTCTTTGAGAGATAAAAATACTGGAAAATAACTCAACAAAGATGCAGAAGAACTAAACAATACACTCCACCAACTTGGCTTTATAGACATCTACAGAGCACTTCACCCAACAGCAGCACAATATACATTCTTCTCCAGTGCACATGGAACATTTTCCATGATAGACCATA
>NW_006922238.1:340290-349064 GCF_000298275.1 Orycteropus afer afer
AATCCAATTAAAAAATGGGCAGAAGACATGAATAGACACTTCACCAAGGAGGATATTCAGGCAGCCAACAAACATATGCAGAAATGCTCATGATCATTATCTATTAGAGACATGCAAATCTAAACAACAATGAGGTACCATCTTGCTCCAGTGCTAGTAGCAAAGTTCAACAAGACTGAAAATAACAAATCCTGGTGAGGTTGTAGAGAGATTGGGACTCTCATCCACTGCTGGTGGGACTGTAAAATGGTACAACCATTGTGGAAAGCAGTATGGCGATTCCTTCAAAAGTTGCAATTAGAAATATCATTTGACTCAGTCATTCCATTACTAAGTATATATTTCAAAGATGGCTCAAGAAGTGAAGTACTATAATGAAATATGCAAAGACCTGGTGTTAGAAAAACAACAAGGAAGAAAATGATCAACATATCTCAAGCTGAAGAAAATATTCAAACCTCGAGTTACAATATTTAGACAGCAGTAAGTTTGCTTTTTTGGTATGGGCAAAATATTGAATGATACAGGGAACATCAAAATTAGATAGAATGAATACACAAAGTCACTGTATAAAGAAGAATTGGTTGACTTTCAATAATTGCGTGAGGTAGCATATTGTCAAGAACCAATTGTATTGAAGAGAAAAGTCCAAGCTGCACTGAGGGAATCAGAGAAAAACAAGTCTTCAAAAATTGACAGAATACCCATTGAGCTATGTCAGCAAAAGGATGCAGCTCTGGAAGTGTTTACTTGTCTATGCCAGGAAATTTGGAAGACAGTTACCTGATCAACTGAATGGATGTGTTCCATATTTGTGCCCACTCCAAAAAAATGAGACAACAGAATGTGGAAATTATTGAACAATGTCATTAACATGTAAGTAAATTTTTGCTGAAGATAATTCAGTAAAGGTTGCAGCACTATATTGACAGAAAACTCCCAGAAATGCAAGCTGGATTCAGAAGATGTGGAATGAAGGATATCATTGCTGATGTCAGATGTATCTTAGCTGAAAGCAAAGAATACCAGAAAGATGTTTACCTGTGTTTTATTAACTATCCAAAGTCATTGGACTGTGTGAATCATAGCAAATGATGTATAACTTTGAGAATAATAATAATTCTAGAACACTTAGTTGTGCTCATGAGGAACCTAAATATAAACTTAGATACTGTCACTCAAACAAAACAAGGGGATGATGCATGGTTTAAAATCAGTAACAATGTGAGTTAGGGTTGTATCCTTTCAACCATACTTATTCAATCTGATTGCTAAGCAAACAATCTGAGAAACTGGACTATATGAAGAGGAATGTGACATCAGGATTGGGGAAAGACTAATTAACAACCTGTGATATGCAGATGACACAATCTCACTTGCTGAAAGTGAAGAAGACTTGAAACACTTATTGATGAAGATCAAAGATTACAGTCTTCATTATGGATTACACCACAACATAAAGAAAACAAAAATCCTCACAACTGGACCATCAAGTAAAATCATAATAAGTGACACAAAGATTGAAGTTGTCAAAGATTTCACTTGATTGGATTCACAATCAACACTCATGCAAGCAATAGTCATGATATGAGACATCATATTGCTCTAGGTAGGAGTTCTGGTAGTGTAGTGCCTAAGGCACTTGACTGCTTACCCAGAAGTCTGGCAGTTCAAACCCACACGCCACTCCTCGGAAGGAAGGTTGGGCAATCTACTTCCATAGTGATACTGCATCGGAAACCCAAAGAGGGGTTGCTATGAGTCAGGTCTGATTCGATGGCACACAACAACAACAACAACATTGCTCTAGGTAAATCTGCTTCAAAAGTCCTCCTTAAAGTTTTGAAGAGCAAATATGTCAGTTTGAAGACTAAGTTGCATCTAATTCAAGCCATGTTACTTTCAATCACCTCATATGTATGTGAAAGCTCGATAATTAATAAGGAAGACCTAAGAAGAATTGAGGGAGCTCTGGTGGCGTAGTGCCTAAGGCACTTGACTGCTAACCAGAAGGCTGGCGGTTCAAACCCACCAGCCACTCCTCGGAAGGAAGGTTGGGCAATCCTACTTCCGTAGTGATACTGCCTCGGAAACCCAAGGAGGGGTCGCTATGAGTCGGGGCCGACTCGATGGCATATAACAACAACAACAACAACAAAGAAGAATTGGTGCCTTTGAATTGTAGTGTTGAAGAATAGTGAAAGTACCATGGAGTGCCAGAAGAATGAATAAATCTATCCTGGAAGATGTGCAGCTGGAATATTCCTTAGAAGCGAGAATGGGCATATCTTGTTTACCTACTTTGGTCATGTGGTCAGAAGGGACTAGTCCCTGGAGAAGTATATCATGGTTGATAAAGGAAAGGGTCAGAGAAAAAGGGGAAGAACCTCAAAAAGATGGATTGACACAATGATGGGCTCAAGCATAGAAAGGATTGTGAAGATGGCACATAATATGGCAGTGTTTTATACATTGGGTGGCTATGTGTTAGAATCAACTCTATGGTTCCTAACAACAACAACAATATCTGGTAAAGTGAAAGAGGCTAAGGGATAGAAATGTTCAATTTTGACTTTACACCAGATTGTACTTTTAGAAATCTAATAAACAAATATAACTTTTAAAATTAAAACAAAATAGAAGAAATTTTATTTATTTCAGAATCAGAATCTCTTTGAATCCTTTTTTTTTTTTTTTTAATTATTTTTTGAGGTTGGTTGGGTGTGCATGTACTTTGCAGAAGAATGTGAAAGTGGTACCTGAAAACCCCACAACTTCTCTTCCACTCAATATCTGTGTCTCATCTTGCTTCAAGGTTTTGCAAAGAAGAAAAATAACTGTACAAATCCAGAGAAATATTGTTCTTCACTTTCAAAACAGAAAATTAGTGCAAAAAAAAAAGAGAAATAGTAATAGAAACTGTGAAGACCCTGTTAGCTAGAAAAAAAGGCATGGGGAATTTGAAGTGAAGAAAATTCACAAACGAACATGAGCAACAGATATTATGGGGAAAAAATGTGTTTCAGTTGATACAATACCAATCCATCTTTCGTACCCCTCTAATTATTTATTTAAATCTAAATGTTTCATGGTCTGAGGAGGACTTTCTATCAGTCTATCATCTATTGACAGCAATGAAAGGTATTTTTTAAATTTTTTATAGAATTACATACCACAAAATAAAAATAGCATATGTGGCTGAGGAAACCTGAGGACAGAGGAAACCACAAGAGCATCATTCCCATGAAATTCAAAGAAATCCAACTATGACACAGAAATACTCTTTTAAAAGAGGCTGTTTTACTAAAACTTATCCAGTTTTCACAGAGTAGATGAGGCCCATCTGTTATACTGATTATATATAAATTGAGTTTACATTATGTAAACTCAATAAAGATTAAAGCTCCTTTTTAAAAATAGAAGCTACTTTGGAAGTAATCATCATGAAAATGAGAAGGTTAGCTATTCATTATGGATTTTCATAGTGTGGAAAATTTGGATCTTTTGTGGTCCTTTTGGTTGAAAGATCTTGGTGAGCAATTTCATATATTTTTAAAAAAATGCAATTTGAATGAAAGTTTACAGAGCCACTTGGTTTTCCACTCAATGATTCACACATATTTTATTGTGTGACATTCACTGAAATTCCTACTGCACTCTTCCCACTCCCTTCCTATGTTTCCAATTTCCATTATTTCTCTCTCTTATCTCTTCCTGACTTCTGAGCTTTTTTCCTGAGCAGATGCTGCCTTTTTGATCTCGTATTGCTGGTTTCAACTCCATTTGTTTTTGAGAAAAAATTGTGTTTTGCTTGAGAAGGAGCATTACTTTTGGAAAGTGAGTACAAGAAGAGATTCAGGCTCTGCCTACATAAATTTGAATCTAAAATCATGAAAGAAAGGAAAACAGTGCTTTAAGTTTCTTAGATGTTTGTTAACTCATATGATGCTTTCTTTAGGAAATAAATGTGTAATTTCAGTCAGATAATGTAGAAAAATAAAGTGTTGATCTGCAAAGGATGAAATAAATGATGCCTTCTTTCACTTCTGAATTCTAATACATTTGACAGACAGAATTGAACAGTGGAGATTAAAATGCAAACTTTATTGCTGACATAGCTAGGTAGGTTTTAGAATGTAACCTAATGCAGAGGCCAAATAGCCTCATGGTCTCTCTCCCTGTCTCTTTCTGATCCTAATATTACCTGGGAATAGATTACAAATGTATATGTGTTGTTAGGAAGAGTCCACATACATATTTAGAACCACTCCCTCACCCTAGACTGGTATAAATGGAGTGTCTCTCCAGTTCTACACATTGATGATAAATCAGTTCCATCCAAATAAGAAACCTGGATTAGTGGTTGTGATCTAAAAAATCAATCAGTACCTTTGATCTTAAAAAAACAAACAAACAAACAAACAAAAAAAAAAAAACTCACTGCATGGAGTCAGATCCAACTCACAATGACCCCTCCTTGGGTTTCTGAGGTGGTATCATTAAGGAAGTAGATTGCCCAATCTTCCTTCTGAGAGTAGCTGGTGGGTTTGAACCAGGAGCCTTCTGGTTAGTGATCAAGTGCTTTAGGCACTATGCCATAGAAGAGAAGAAAAGGAATGCTTAAAATACCAGAGGGTTACCTTAGAATATTGATTCTTAAGAAGGAAAATAAATGCTCTTAAGTTCATAAACAAATTTACAAATGGTTCATAGGGACACAATAGTTTTAAGTAAGTAAATATTAATTCCAGATTTTCATCTTCCATTCAAGGTCTGTTTTAAAACTCTTCTGCTTGAAAACTCTGCTTTTACCTTCTTCCATCTTACATGAGAAAAACATAACATGTATGTATCCCACATTTCACCGTAAGAGATTGTTCAGAGTTCATAAAACTTCAAGGTGCCACACAAAGTAATAATTTTAGAAGTATTCAATTAGTGAAAGACTCTAATAACAGGGTAATATGTGCTGGAATGGGAGCATAGTGCCTAAGGCACTTGACTGCTAACCAGAAGGCTGGCGATTCAAACCCATCAGACACTCCTCGGAAGGAAGATGGGGCAATCTACTTCTGTAGTGATACTGCCTCTGAAACCCAAGGATTGGTCACTATGAGTTGGGTTTGACTTAACAGTACATAACAGCAACAACAACATATGCTGGAATACTGCAGGGTATATAGCTAAAGTGGGGATTATAAGCCATATAACAAGGATCAACACATATTCAACTCTATGACCAAGTCAAACGTTAACAATCTACCTTTTAACTAGCAATGTATAAGAATTTCTGTTGCTCAATATCCTGGCCAACCAATGTGGTGAGTGTGCAATATAATGTCATTGTTGTTTTAATTTTCAGTTTCCTGTAGCCGATGAAATTGGCATTTTTCTACTTACTTATGTGCTATTTAGGATCATTGGCAGCACAATTGTTAAAGTGATCAGCTGCTAACCGAAAGTGTAGTGATTTGAATCCATCAGCCCATCAGCCAATCTACAGGAGAAACATATGCAGTCTACTTCTGTAAAGATTTACATCTTTGGAAACCCTATGGGGCAGTTCTACTTTGTCCTGTCGGGTTGCTTTGAGCTGGGATGGACTTGATGGCAGTGCGTTTATTTTAGTGTCATTTGGCTTGATGTGTTATTTGAAGTTCTTTTTCTGATGAAATGCTTTCCTAGATCTTTTACCCACTTTTCTATTCTTTTTTTCCTAGCTTATTTTAAATGTACTCCACATTTTAAAAGTTTTAATCCATGGCTTCTAAATATGTTTCAAATATATTTTTCAAACTAAGAGCTTATCTATTTATTTTCTTTTTATAAGATCTTTTGATGAATAGAAGTCCTAAATTTAATGTACTTCAATACATCAGCTTTATCAATTAAGCCATCTGGAATTAATTTTGGTTATAACCCTGATTTCAAATTTGAAAATGCATATAACCAATTAATTCAGCAAAATCCAATGAGCAGTTCTATCTAGTCTCACTGATTTATAGTAACACTCTGTTATATGCCCAATTTTTCGAAGTACATATGGATGTTTCTTAGCTCTCTGTTCTGTTTCACTATTCTATTTCTCTCTCTTTGTACCATTTTCACACAGAATGCCTTATTCTCCTTTTAGAGTTCTTTTGTTGTTCTTGGTCCTTTACTCCTCAAAATTATTTTCTGAATAAGAATACTCTACCAGCAACTAACCAACTGAACAACAAAAAACAAATAAAAGAGAGGCAGGTGAAATGCTGGAGAGTCATAATGAGATCAGAAGCAGGGCAGAGGAAGAGTTGGGATAGCACAGAAGCTAGAGAGAACTTATGCAGTAATATCTGGAACATTTACTCATCAAAATCATTTTGGGAGATGGCTTTGCAATATGCCAAATAGGAGACACAGAAAGGTAGCTAATCTGAGGAAGGTATAGCCTGTTTTTATTTGTTTGCTTGCTTTTGTTTTTTAAGGTGACACCAATTGCCCATGGGAGTTTGTGAGATGTGGAATTGACAAGCTGGTGGAGAGAAACCATGAAGCTGTAAGAGAGTGCTGTTGAATCTCATTGATAGCTTAGAAAGACTGGCACTAGGATCAGGAGGAACTGTGAAAGCAGCATGACACGGAGAATAATTCAGATAACTGGGCAACACAGAAGAAAATAGCTAGCTCCCTGCCTGCAGGGGGACATCATGGGAGAAACTGTGCAAGGAAAGACATAGAGAGGCCCCCAGTTTCACCAAAGAAAAGGCAGACCTCACCAGTACATGAGCTATAACTAGCTATATCCCACACATGCATATTGAATTCTGGATATCAAACATCTGGAACTCCTGAATCAACACTGAAATAAATTAAGGATAAGAGTGATGTCTAGGGGTTCTTGGGAGAAGATATCAATTCAACTGCTCCTGGATCAGTTCTGGCTCACAGTGTCCTTATGAGGCATAGTTGAGTTTCTGTGTGGGGTTTTCAGAGATTTGAGTCTTTGAAGAGCCAAGCTACTGAACTTTTTCTCCCATGGGGAAGTTGGTGGGTGTGGTCTCTGGCATTGGGTTGCCAGCCAGACACTTGGCTGCCACACCACAAGAATGCAAACTCAGAAAATTTTCCCACAAAGGTCAGAATATAAAATTTAAAATTAAAAAAAAAAAATTAGCCAAGTTCAACATAAAAAATTAAACAATAAAGAAGAGAAGGACCAATTAAAATAAAACATGAAGAGGAAATTTCTTCTATGTAGCTTGGACTAACAGAAATATTTGATAATTTTCAGACAATTGTTCTAAATATGTTTAAAGAAAGGGAAAAGTACACAGAAAACTAACAAAGATTGGGGAAAAAAAATCTAGGAATAATATGAGAGACTCAATAAGGAAACTGAAAACAGAAAAAAAAAGAGAGAGAAAGAAGTATTGAAACTGAAGAATATAGCGATTGAGTTAGCAAAAGCAAGAGAAACACTCAGCAATGGAGTAGAACAGACAGAAGATAGCATAAATGAACTAGAAGAGAAAATAACTGAAACTATCAAGTCTCAAAAGAAACAAAAGTGAACAAAACCAATGGAAATATGGTGTTCAGTTAAGAAATTTAACATTAAAATTATTGAAATCCCAAAGTATCATACAACAATAAACACACACACACACACACACAAACTCACAGCTGTCGAGTTGGATCTGATTCATAACAACCCCTCCTTGGGTTTCTGAGGCAGTATCACTACAGAAGTAGATTGCCTGATCTTCTTAAAGGCACAGAAAAACTGAGAATTAACAACTACCAGATCAGCTTTGCAAGTATTAGTATTTCAAATGAAAAGGCAAGAGCATTAAATAAGTAGGCATATCCACATATGAGAAAATAAATGAAAAAGAGAGAAAGATAGATCTCCATAACATAGCAACATGGGCAATCATAACAACCAAGTATATGCTATTTTCAGGGAATAAGCCCAATAATCAAATTGCACAAAGAAAACAACATCATTTTAAATAAATAAGTACAAAGTAAACTTATTGATTATAAGTTATATTGATGTTAATAAAGACGAACTAACAGAAATAGAAGAGGAGGAGCATATTAGGAATGGAATTTTTATGTTAAGGTTGCATGGTAACTGTTCTTCATGCATTAAACATTATTGTAATTGTAAGGTGTGTAATGTAATGTATGTGGTAATCGCTAAAAACATCATCTAGTAAAAACATTGAGAACAAAACAAAACAAAAATGTGGGGGAAGGAACAGAAAAAAAGACTTATAATAAGTAAGGAGCCCAATACAAATAAAGCCAGAGAAAATCAGGGTAAAAAATAAAAGAAGGAACAAATCTCTCAGAAAAAAATAGTGAAATAAATGAAGTAGACACTTCATTTTCAGTCATATCCTTGTATAGAAATGGTCTAAATAACCCATGCAAAGGACAGAAAATTAACAAGTCTCAAAAGAAACAAAAGAAAAGTGAACAAGATATGCACTGTCTGCAAGATACATACATTTGACACAAGGATACAAACTTATATATATATATAAAATGATGAAGAAAAACAGTCTATGTAATCAGTTAGCAAAAAGAGAGCAAAGATGGCCAAATTGATATCACATAAAATAGACATTAATTCAACATATATTAAGCAAAAAAGAAAAAACAAACTCATGATTCGACTCGCAGTGACCCGTCTTTGGGGTTATGAAGCAGTATCTCTATGGAAGTGTATTACCCAATCTTCTTTCCGAGGAGTGGCTGTACAAGGAATAAAAAAAAAAAAAAAA
>NW_006922238.1:349522-380828 GCF_000298275.1 Orycteropus afer afer
TGGGTCATAGAAGAAAGCAGAAGTGAAAATTTAAAAATTCCAAGAATCAAACAAAATTGAAAACACATCATATCAAAACCTCTGGGACACAGCAAAACCCGTACTCAAGAAAACTTATAGCACTAAATTAAATACCTACATTAAAAAATAAGAAAGACCCAAAATCATCAACTAAAACTGAAAACTTGAACAAAATCAAAATGAAGAGCAAAATAAGTCAAAATGTACCAGATAGAAAGGAAATGTTATAGACCAGGGCAGAAATAAATGAAATAGAAAAATAGTAGAAAAAATGAACAAAACCAGAAGTTGTTTCTGGAAAGGATCAATAAATTAGACAAAGCACTGGCTAGAGTGACAAAATAAAAACTCTACAAGATGGAAATAGCCAAATTAAGGAATTAAATTTGTGACATCACAACCAATCCAACAGAGATAACAAATTGCAAAAATTAGATGAAATGGACAAATTCCTAGAAGCAATCTACTTAGATAAACTAGCACAAAGGTGGAGAATTTATATTGACTCACTACAAATGAAGAGAATAAAGACATCATAAAAAAGACTGCCAACCAGAAAACCCCAGGGCTAGAAGTTTACACTGGAAAATTGCCCTGAACATTCAGAGAAGAATTGACACAATCTTACTCAATCTCCACAAAAGCATAGAAAAGGACAAAACAATATCAAACTCTTTATATGAAGCCAGCTATATTCTAATGCTTAAACCAAGCAAAGACATCAAAAAAAAGGAAATTACAGACCAATATCCCTTATGAACATAGATGCAAAAATCTTCAACAAATTTCTAGCCAGTAGACTTTAGTAACTTATCAAAAATATCATAGACCATGATTAAGTGAAATTTATATCAGGATTGCAAGTGTGGTTAAGCATTAGAAAATCAATCAATCTAATTCATCACATAAATAAAACAAAAGAAAAGAACCATGTGATCATATCAATTTATGCAAAAAGGCATTCAGTGCAACTCAATACTACTTCTGATAAATACTCTTAGCAAAATAGAAATAGAAAGGGAATTTCTCAATATATTTAATGGCATAACTGCAAAACCCACAGCCAATGTTGTATCCAACAGAGAAAGGCTAAGAGCCTGCCTTTAGAATGGGAATAATGACCATTATCACCACTCTTATAAATATTTTTTTTCTGGACATCCTACCCAGAGCTTCCAAGGTATAAGACAAGAAAGAGAAATAAAAGATATCCAAATAGGAAAGAAGAAGTAAAACAATCTTCTCTTTACATGTGGCATGATCCTGTGCATAGAAAACCCTACAGATTCTACAAGAAAACACTAGTATAAGAATTTAGCAATGTGGCAGGGTACAAGATCAACACACAAAAAAGAGTTAAATCCCTCTACACTAACAAAAACTACTCCCAAAAAGAAATCAAGAAAATAATGTCATTTACAAGAATTCCCAAACTGATAGAACACCTAGGAATTAACTTAACTAAGGACTTGAAAGGTCTGTCCAATGAAAATTATAAAATACTATTACCAGAGACTTAAAAAGACCTACAAATATGGAAAGGCATCCTTGTCTTATAGATTGCAAACTTAATACAGTGAAAATGTCAATTCTACCTAAAGCCATCTCCAAATACAATGCAACCCTGATACAAATCAAAACAACATTTTTTACAGTAATGGAAAAACTAATAACCAGCTTCATATGGAAAAGGAAGAAACCCAAAAAAGCCAAACAAATACTGTGAAAAAAAAAACAGAAGACTTCATACCCCCCAATATTAAGACATAATATACAAACACTGTAATCAAAACAGTCTAGTATCAGTTCAACTGTAGACACAGAGTAATAGAATTGAGCACACAGAATCAAAACCCAGCCATCAATGGACAACTGATTTTCAACAATGGGTCAAAATCCACTCAGTGGGGGTAGAAACAGTTTCTTTAAAAGGTGCTGGCAAAACTGGATATCTATTTTCATAAAAATGAAACAAGACCAATGTTTCATACTGTACACAATGACTAACTCAACATGTTAAATGTTACATTCAAAACCATAGAATTCCTTTGAGAAAACATGAGGACAAAACCATGGGACCTAATCTTTTGCAAAAATAAGATAACAAACACAACAAATTCAGGACAGGAGTAGAAGACAAAATAGATTAATGGGACTTCATAAAAATTAAAAACTTATGCTCATGGAAATGCATTATTTAAAAAGCAAATAGACAACCTCCAGACTGGGAAAATATCTTTGGAAACAATTTATGTTAAAGGTCTAATCTCTAAAATTTATAGAAATTGCAAAACACAACAATAGAAGTGTAAACAACCCAAACTCAAAATGGGCAAATGGCATGAACAGAGCTTTCATCAAAGAGTACATTCAAACAGCCAGCAAACATATGAAAAATATTATTAATCACTAGCCATTACAAGAAAAATGCAAATCAAAGCTGCTATAAGACACCTACACACCCTGAGTAAAAAACATATGACAAAAAATGTGCTGGTAAGGATGTAGGGAGATTGAAAAACTTAGCCATTGCTCATGGGACTGTAACACTGTACAACCCCTATGGAGGTTCATATGATGCTTCACAGAGAACTAGAACTAGAACTACCTACTGATAGAAAAAGCCCACTCCTAAGCATACATTCTAGAGATCAAAATATACTGACACAAACAGACATACGCACACTTCGGTTCATTGTTGTTTCATTCACAATAGCAAGTAAGTGGAAATAACCAAAGTGCCCATCAACAGATTAATGGATTAGCAAGTTGTTGTATATACATACATTAAAATATTATGCAGCCAATAAAAATGATGATAAGTTAACAAAATCTAACATTGATGGACCTGGAGGGCATGATGCTAAGTTAAGTAAGCTAAGAATACAAGGGGGAGCTCTGGTAGCATAGTAGCTAAGGCACTTGACTGCTAACCAGAAGGCTGGCGGTTCAAACCCACCAGCCACTCCCCGGAAGGAAGGTTGGGCAATCCCACTTCCGTAGTGATACTGCCTCGGAAACCCAAGGAGGGGTCGCTATGAGTCAGGGCTGACTCGACGGCACATAACAACAACAACAACAACAAGAATACAAGGATAAATATTGTGGATCTTCCTTTACAACAAGACAAGAATTTATACAGAAAGAAAGACCAATGTTTATTGGTGGTTATCAAGGAGAGGAGTGGGTAGGGGAAAGTACACTTTAGATTATACAAACTTGTTATTTTTGCTTCACAGCACAACCAAAGTAGAAATTATCTTTTAAAATATATGGATTGGTATAGGCTTATTGGTATATAGGTAGGAACAGATGTGTGCATAGGTTAGACAAATAGAAGTATATATAGGTAATTATAAATAAAACATGGGGGTACAGCTACATATATTTATTGAAGACAAAGATAAAAATACATCTCAGACATAACCAAACATCATCAAAGATTGTATTTCTTGGTGTGAAAGCTTAAGACCATATTCTTATACCACCACTCATCTGTCAGTTTGTCACACTGTTTTGACTTACACGTTGCTGTGAGTTTGGAGGCAATGCCACTGATATTTCAAATCCTAGTAGGGTCACCCTTGGTGGACAAGTTACAATAGAGCTTCCAGACTTATACAGACTGGGAAGAAAGTCCATGCCATCCACTTCTGAAAAAAAAATTGTCCACGGAAAACTTTATAAAAGCAATGAGATATTGTGTGACATAGTGTGGGAAGATGAGCACCTCAGGTTGGAAGTCACCCAAAATATGATTGGCATGCCAAATATGAAGGGGTGCCTCATAAGTAGAGTTGACCTTAATGACATGGATGGAGTAAAACTTTTGTGACCTTCATTTGTTGATGAGATATCCACTTAAATAAAAATGAAAAAAGACCAATATTTCATACTATACACAATAAGTATTTCAGTATGTTAAATGTTAAATTTTAAACCATAAAATTCTTGCAAGAAAACACAAGGTTGAAACCATAGGACCTAATCTTTTGCAAATATAAGGTAGTAAATGTAAAAACAAAATGTAAAAGACAAAATAGATAAAAGGGATTTCATAAAGTTTAAAAACTTATGCTCATGCAAAGGCATGACTCAAAATGGGAGGAAAGAATGATTGGAACATGCAATGTATAAAGTATGAATCTAGAAAAAAGTTGTCATAGATGAAATGGGGCCAATAACAATCAATATCCTAGGCATTAGTGTGGTGAATTGGACTGACATTGGCCATTTTGAATCAGAAAAAAACATATGCTTCAGGGAATGAAACACTGAAATGGAAAGGCATTGCATTCATTGCCAAAAAGAACATTTCAAGATCCATCCTGAAGTGCAATGCTGTTAGTGATAAGATAATATCCATACACCTACAAGGAAGGCCAGTTAATATGACTATGACTCAAATTTATACAACAATGATGTGAAAAAATTGAAGATTTTACCAACTTCTGCAATCTAAAAATGAACAAACATGAAATCAAGATTTATTGATTAGCAGCATAGTGTCTAAGGCATTTGACTGGTAACCAGAAGGCTGGCAGTTCAAATCCACCAGCCACTCCTTGGAAGGAAGATAGGGTGATCTACTTCTGTAGTAATACCACCTTGGAAACCCAAGGGGGGTCTCTATGAGTCGGATCTCACTCGATGGCAATGAGGTTTGTTTTTTTTTTTTTTTCTTCAAACTGGAGATTAGACTACAAAAGTTTGAAACAAAGAATCATCGGTAATTGGAAAATACAGCCTTGATGATTGAAATGACACTGGAGATTGCTTGATAGAACTTTCCAAGATCAACAACTCATTCATTGCAATTATCTTTTTTCAACAATATAAACAGTGCCTATACATGTACACCTCACCAGGTGGAATACAAAGGAAACAGATCAACTACATCTGTGGCATGAGGCAATGGAGAAACTCAACATCTTCAGCCAAAAAAGGTCAGGAGTTTACTGTGGAACAGACGATCAACTACCCACATGCAACGTCAAGTTGAAGATGAAGAAAATTAAAACAAGTCCATGAGAACCAAAATATGACTTTGAATATATATCTTATTAAAGTTAGTAGCATCTAGGGGTCTTAAAAGCTTTCAAGAGGCTCTCTGAGACAACTATAGGTCTCTACTTGCCAGGAGCAAAACAGAAAGAAGCTAATCAAAACCTAGGAGAAGAAAGAACTTTACATGAGCCACAACCTCATCTCTTCTGAGACAAGAACAACTAGATGGGGGCCGGCTACCACCCTGATGTTTCTAACTGGGATAATAGTCCCAGATGAAATGGGAGAAAAATATGTGAACAATTTGCATTGAAACTGTCAAATGGCAACCTAGTTTGCTGGGTATATCTTCAACAAAAGTCGATAAAATGTTATCAAAAGGGAACAAAAGAACAAATTGGTCTGATTATAACTTAATCACATTAAATCTATACCTCAATTTAGAGACAATCATCATCCACATAACATTTATCTATGAATGTGACACAACTATTTACACCTCTTTAATGTCTTTTGATAAAATAAAATTTTCTTTAAAATTGTGTAGAGCTTCTGTTAGATGTATTCATAATTGTTCTTGAAACTAAATGATATTTTAAAATTATATAACCTGCTTATATCTGGTATATAAATTACATTTGATTTTTTTAATATTGACCTTCTGTATGGCAACGTGCTTAAATCTGCTAATTTCAATGATTTACCTATTATCTTGCATTCCAGTCTTGAGTTTCAATCATAAAATTTGTGAACATATTTATTTTTGTTGTTTTTTCATTAATAAAGGACCTTTTCTCTTTTCATATTTTTTATTGTTCTAACTAAAATAACTAATCACATGTTGGAATGTAAGTGATGGCAAGAGACATCCTTTCCTCATTTTTAATTTTAAAGGGCATTATTTTATTTAACACATGGTTTATGTTTGTAATTTTATTTTTTGGTTTTTGATTTTTAATAGAAATTTTCATTTTGTAATAATGGTAGATTTACATGGTCTTTTAAGAAACAATACAGAGAAATTCATTGTATCCATATGCAGTTTCTTTCAATAGTCATGTCTTATGAAACTATAGTTGCTATTATTTTTAGGTGCTATGGAGTCCATTTTTGACTCATAGTGACTGCAAGTGACAATATAAAACTGCCCCACAGAGTTTTCTAAGCTATGATCTTTATAGATGCAGAGTGCCTGCTCTTTCTCCTGAAGAAACAGAGTGGATCCTACCTGCTAACCTTTCGATTACTAGCCTATTGCTTAAGTGTTGCACCATCAGTGTGTACTTATTTGTTTTCATCTGTCTGTATTTATTTCTATGAATTTTCATAATACTAATAGGTTGCATTCTGCCACCACAGTCAAACTACAGAAGAGTTCTATTAAAAGAATCTCTTCTATTACTTTTCATAAGTATATTCACTTTCTTCCTTACCTCCCTCAATCCCTAGTCTTTGGCAACCACTAATCTGTTCTCTATTTCTTTGTCAGTTTTAGAATGTTGTAGAAATGGAATCACACAGAAAATATGATTTTTTAGATTGGCTTATTTCTACACACCATAATTTTCTGCAGATACTTCTAAGGTTTTATATATTCCAATTATTCCTTTATTTTTCTTATTGAGAAGTAGTGTATGGTATAACTACACCACAGTGTGTCTGATTATTTCCAGTGTTCGACTATTATGAATAAAGCTGCTATGAGCATTTCTATACAAATTTTTAAGTGACTATAAATTTGTATTTCTCTGTGTTAAATGCTCAAAATGCAATTGCACTTTGTATGGAAAATGCATGATTAGCGTTATAAAAAGAACACTGCCAAACTGTTTTTCAAAGTAACTAATATTTTACTTTCCCACCAGCAATATACAAGTGACCCAGTTTCTACACATCCTGGCTAATGTTCAGTGCTTTTTATTTTAGCTCCTCTGGGAACTGTGTACTGCAATCTCCATGTGGCTTTTTAATGGGTTTTTGTAGCCAACTTTTACCATTGTAACAATGTTTCTTTCTTCTAGCTTGCTAGAGCTGAATTTTACTGATACCTTGCCTGCATCTACTAACATGATCATATAATTGTTCTTTCAATGCTAATGTAGTTTATCATGGTAAAAGATACTTAATTTAAATTGAACATGCATTCTTTCCATAAGGTAAATTTAGGCATTTTGTAGTTTACTTTGTATGCAATTGAAAGTGAAATGGTCATTTCTTTCACTATTTTCATTAATTAATGAAGTTGATTTTCAAATTCCTTTCTCAAACTGTCTTATGTGGTTTTGTTATCAAAGATTTACTAAGTATCAAAATGTAAATTGGGAATGTATTTCCCTTTTTACTCTTCCCTGAAGGTTTTATGGTTTGGTTATTTATTTCTTCACTATTTCTCAGAAGTTGACTATCAAATTTTTTTCCTAGCAACACTATGTAAAAAGAAATATTTTTCTTTTTTGTATAATTTATTGCACTAAATGTAAAATTTATCTAATTTAATTTTTATTAATTTTATGCATAACAAAGTTTTTCATAATGCTTTATTGAATGTTTATCTGAACTTGTATTTATGATAATATGTGCTTACTTTTTCTCCTTTTATTATCTGTTGACATAGAACTAAAATTTTTATCAACAATTTTTACAAAACCAACAGATCTTTTTTGATATATTGCTTGCATCTTTGCTTATATTTTATTAGTTTACCCTTTTATATTCTTTTTTTGTTAACTTTATTTGTTTTGTCTTCTATTTTTCATTTCTAATTTCTTATACAAAGAGTTTAATTACTTCCTGGAGTGGAAAGACTATAAAACAAAAATTAATCACATAATGGTAAATAAATATTTCACTAAGTGCATATTGAAATCTGTTTCAAGCCAGACTTATTCAAATAAGAATTTCACCCTTACCAGTTTTATGTCTTAGACAAATTACTTAAATTTTCACAACTACAAAATTTTCATCTCTAAAGATAGAAATTAAAATAAAATCTTACCTGGTAGTATTGCTGCTTGTTTGATCAAACATGTAATTAAGATACATTGGTAATGATTCATCAATCAAGTGAAAGTTGGAAACAAATAAAGTTTCATACATGGAAAATATGGCCTTGGTGATAGAAACAACTCCAGAGATCACATGATAGCATTTTGCCAGATTGATGACTTTATCATTGCAAATACCTTTTCCAACCACATGAACCATGACTATACATACAGACCTCACTAGATGGAATACACAATAATCAAATTGCTTACATCTATGGAAAGAAACAATGCAGAAGCTCAATATCATCGGTCACAGAAAGACTAGAGGCCAGAACACATCATCAATTGCTCATATAAAAGGTCAAGTTGAATATGACTAAAATTAAAACAAGCCCATGAGAGCCAAAGATGACTTTGAATATATCCCACATGAATTTAGACATGTCTTAATAATAGTTTTGATGAATTGGACACTAATGACAAAAGACCAGATGAGTTGTGGGATGACATCAAGGATGTTGTACATTAAAACAAAAACCAAACTTATTGCCATGAAGTCGGATCTGACTCATAGCGACCACTCCTTGGAAAGCAAAAAAACTAACTCACTGTCATTGAGTCAATTCCAACTCACAGAGGCACTCATTGGGTTTCTAAGACAGTAAAGCTTTATGGAAGTAGAATGCTCCATCTTCTTTCCACAGATCACTTGGTGGATTTGAACCACCATCTTTCTGCTTAGGAGTGAAATGCCTTAGACACTGTGCCAAGAAAATACAGGAAGAAAGAAAAGGCCAAATTAGATGTCAGAAGAAACTCAGAAACTTGCTCTCAAATGCTGAGTACCTAAAACAAATGGAAGAAATGATAAAGTAAAAAAGTTGAACAGACGATTTGAAAAGGTGGCTTGAGAAGACAAAGTAAAGTATTAAAATGAAATGTTCAGAGATCTTGAGTTAGAAAATCAAAAGGGAAGAAAATGCTCTTTTCTTGATGTGATGGTAAACACTGTGTGTCAACTTTGATAGGCCATTGCGATAGTTACATCTGTGTGTCAACTTGACTAGGCCTGGTTGAGTGGCAGGGCTCCTGGATGTAATATTCCCGATGATGAAAGGGATAATCAACTCCATGGTGGAATCTACTGTGAACAGCTGAGTAGCTGCCCTAAGGATGTGGTCTGCTTCCTGTGTATAAGGAGAAGCCTTGGGAAATGGTCCCTAGCTTATGGCACGCTTGAACACTGCATGCAGCCTTGTCATCATTCAGCAGCCTGCCACACTCTGCCAATCTTGGGACTTTCAATTTCAATTTGAATGAATGGCCTGCTGTGTGGTCTGGTAAAATTGGGACTGTGCTTTTTTACTTGTCAACCTAGGCTTTGTCAGCCTCAGCAGCCAGAAGCTGAGTGAAGAAAAGCCTCCCAGCTTTAGTAGGCCAGGAGCAGGAGGAAGAGCTGCAACCCAAGGCTGAGGGGCTTTCACCCAGTCCCAAGAACCTGGCAATCTGAACTCGGACTTCTAGCCTCCCAAACTGTAACAAAATAAACTCCTGTCCATTAAAGCCATCCCATTTGTGGTATATACCTGTCAGAGTGGCACTAGGTAATCAGAACAGCCATAATTCTAAGTTGTTGAGCAGTTATGATGTGATTATCTCCCCATAATGAAATCTAATATAATATAATCATCTCCATGAAGAGATTTGCATGAGCAAACAATAAAAAAAAAAAAAAAAAAAACAGAGTTTCTTTCAAGGTATGGCTTGCTTCTAGTATATATATGGAAAAATTTTGGGAAATGTCTCTGTACTGCATCTAGATCATCATATTTTAGACTTGAGCAGTGGCATAGCATGTTGCCTTCCGAGCATTGCTGCCTCTGCAGGCTGTGAACCAACAGCCTTCCATTTTAACTGCTGATCTTTGGTTTGTCAGTCATTGAAGCAAGCAGCCTGCATTATTGCTTGCCAATCTTGAGTTCATCAGCCCCTGCAGCTGTGAGAATCGGGAGAAGCCTCCAGCTTGACATTTCACCACAGACTTGGGACTTACCAGCCTCTATGCATAAGCCATTTCTGAGGTAAATTTCTCTCTCTCTCTCGCTCTCAGCTTCACTGTTTTTGCTATTTATTCTTTAGAGAACCTAGCCTAAGACACTCAGCATTCTACAAACTGAAAGAACTGAATAAAAAAATTCAAGCCTCAAGTTGCAATACTGAAGAATTCTATGGGCAAAATACTGAACAATACAGAAAGCATTTTCTTTAAAACTGATGGAAAGAATATAGAAAATCACTCTACCCAAAAGAATTTGTCAATGTTCAAACCTTTCAGGAGATTGCTTAAGATTAAGAACCAATGGCACTAAAGGAAGAAGTGCAAGATGCACTGGGGACATTAGAAAAAACAATGCTCCAGGCATTGCAGGAATGAATACCAATTGAGATTTTTTAACAAGTGGATGGAACATTAGAAGTGCTCATTCATCTATGACAAGAAATTTGAAAGACATCTACCTGGTGAAAAAACTGGAAGAGGACCATATTTATGCTCATTCCAAAGAAATGTGATCCAACAAAATGTAGAAAATATTGAACAATAGCATTAGTATAACACTCAACTAAAGTTCTTCTGAGATAATTCACAAAGGAAACAGCATACTGACAAAGAACTGCTAGAAATTCAAGCTGGGTTCAGAAGATGATATGGACTGAAGGGTATCATTGCTGATATCTGATGAATATTGGCTAAAATCAGAGAATACCAAAAAAATGTTTTCCTGTATTTCTTTACTATACCAAGGAAATCGACTGTGTAGAGCATAACAAATTTTAGATAACATTGCAAAGAATGAGCATTCTAGAGCATAAATTTTGCTCATGAGGAACCTATAAATACACCAAGTGGTAGTTGTTCAAACACAACAAGAGGACACTGCATGGCTTAATATTGGTAGATATGTGTGTCGGGGTTGTATCCTTTCACTATACTAATTCAACCTGTGTACTTAACAAATAATCTGAGAAGAGAAGTCTATTTAAAGAAGAACATGGCATCAGAATTGATGAAAGACTCTTTAACACCATGTGATAGGCAGATGATACAACCTTGCTTGCTGAAAGTAAAGAAGCAATTACTGCTGATCAGTTGCTATAGCCGTCTGTATGAATTACAGCTCAAAATAAAGAAAACAAAAATCCTCAACTGGACCATTAAGAAAAATTGTGAAAAATGGATAAAAGATTAGAGTTGTCAAGGATTTATTTTTAGTTGAATCCACAATAAATGTCCCTAGAAGCATCAGTCAAGAAATCAAATCATGTATTGGATTGGGCACATCTGCTGCAAAAGATCTCTTTAAACTCTTCAGAAGCAAAAATATCACTTTGAAGAATAAGGTACACCTGATCCAAGACTTAGCATTTTTCAATTTTCTCATATGCCTGTGAAAGCTGGACTATGAATAAAAAATGCTGAAGAAGAATTGAGGCATTTGAATCATGATACTGGTGAAGAATTCTTAATCTATCATGGATTTCCAGAAAAAAGAAATAATCTGTCCTGGAAGAAGTGCTGCTTAGAAGCAAGCACAGTGAAAATTCATCTCATGGACATACTATCAGAAGGGACAAATCCCTGATGAAGAACATCATGCTTGGCAAAGTAGAGGGTCAGTGATAAAGAGGAAGACTTTCAATGAACTAGATTGACAGTGGCTATAACAATGAGCTCAGAGATAGCAACAATTATGAGGATGGCACAGGATCGGGCACTGTTTCTTTCTGTTGTACGTAAGGCTGATATGATTCAATACCTAACAACAAACAACAAACATTGTTGAGAAATCTAATGAGAAAATGTATTTAATGGTAGATGAAATATCCCCAAATACTTTGTTACTCATGCCATTGAGAGATGGAGTCTAATTCCCTTCCCTTTGAAGATGACATGGGTTTTGTGATTTCCTTGACCAAGAAAATGTGGCAGAAGTGACACACTATGACCTCTGAGCCTAAATCATAAATTTTGCTGTTTCCATTCAGGTAACTTGCCGTAATTGTTCTTGAAATGGTAACTTGGAGGAAAAATAAGCCATCATAAATGACTACACTGACTGCCAAGCTGTGAATAACACAAATTCATGAAGAAGTTTGGGAATTAGAACATCCAGGGAAAAGAAATAGAAGCTAAGGAACATGGACAAGTCAGGGCTGTGAATGAAAAAGCTGACACAGAAGTATATCCTCCTTCCCCAGCTGTCATATGGATTCCATGTGTGTCAAAAATGAACACACAGATAATTCTGGTAAGATAGGAGCATAAACAAACCATCATTCCTATACTCCCCACAAATGAACCAAGACATACAAGGAAATGGCATTTGGTTTTGAAGGATTCTGAATCAGGGAGCAGAGGAAAGCAGTAGGGAACTGCAGACAGGCTAGAATCAATGAATCAACAAGTCACATATAGTAAAAAAATCACTTCTCCCCCTTTACCTACCTATCCTTCTGCTATGTGAACCACCAGATTCCATGAATGGAGGGAATGGCCTCAAAAAAGGAGCCTGTTTCCCTAACTGCAATATCCCATGCAACAAAGAAACAGTAGTGCCACCTTCTTATCTAAAGTTAAGGCAGACCTCCAAAGTCTGTTTGGTTTGCCAGAACCTTCCACTCAGAAACCATCAGTTGCAAACCTACTGCAAGTTGTTACAGAAAGCCTGGGAAATGGAGTTTGCTCCCATAGTAAATATTCTAATGGCTTTTTCGTGACCATAGATTAGGCCTCTGAATCCAACAGGTTAGACTTGCTGAGGAGTCAGGTCAGGTCTGTTTGATCCCTCTTTTGGATGGGCCTGAGGAGTGCTGAATGAGGCTGTGAAGAACCTAGCATCTTTAGTGGAGGTTACACCCAGATCCAACATACTATGAGCTCTGATAGCAATAAAGTAGCATTCCTAGCATGTCTGTTTGGAGTGTGACCACCCCTCTCAAGTAGTAGCTGCCGAATGTTTGATTGTTATGAACTCCGACTGAAGGAGGTTCCCTATAGTGGAGTCAAGAGGTGGGTAAATAAGTGGAGAGTGCTCCCCTAAACACTACTTAGCCACTGGGGCTCTGAAACCAAAAAGACATCTTCCAGAGGTCCTTCTGAAACATTCTAGTTATTCCTCCTCCTGAAATGTAAGAAAGTCTTCCTATGCTTCCCCTCAATGCCAGCTCAGACACAAGCAACCCACAGAGCAGGGAAAAAAGCTTTGGGAAAACTAGAAGACAATACCCAGCCAAAAAGGGGGCACACTGGATGGGTTTTCTGACTAAAAAACTATAATTATAGAAACAGATAAGGGAAATGAATAATAGGGAAAGGAGACTCCTTCTGGGTGTATTGATTAGTACATGATATTTCACCTAAGAGATGGTACCCACAGCATGTTCTCTGGTGTGTTTGGGAGAAATTGAAAACAAAGATCTAGAACTCTCCAATCCCAGTTAAACAAGGGAGCAAGAAGGAGCCATCACAGATATGGAGAGGAAATGGTAAGCATGGTCTAAAGGCTCTGCCCACCAAGAATTTCTTAGAGAAAGTAGTGTTAATTAGTGTGAATGTAATTGGATTAAATGTGCCAATCAAAAGGAAGAGAGTGACAAAATAGATTAGGGGAAAAAAATCATCTAAAAATTCAACTATATTTTTTCTCAAGAGACACACCTTAAACCAAGAACACAAACAGATTGAAAGTAAAAATAATGGAAAAAAAAAAAAAATCTACACAAGTAATAACCAAAAGAGAGCTGGAGTGACAATCTTGATATCATACAAAGTAGACTTTAAGTCAAAATCTGTCAGAAGAGATAAATGTGGATATTATATAGTGATGAAAGAGTCAATCAAAAAAAAAGTATCAATCATAAATATATATGCACCCAAAATCAAGGCAAAAAATATATAAAGCAAACACCAATAGAAATGAAGGGAGAAGTTCCCTCTAGCATCTTAATGTCTGAAATACTAGGTACAACAGTTTGAAGCAGGGATTCTGGGGCTGTCAACATCTCATTGAATTAGAGAAGGCCAGATTTAGTGGTACAGGGGAAAAAAAAAAAAGACGAAGCAGGGTAAACATCCAGGGAAAATAAAAATGAATGAACCTGCCCAGTGGTGGGTGAGATAGTGAGACAGAGAAATGGAAAACTTTCTGAACAATACCAGAGAAAACTGCAGAGGAAATAAGAAAGCAGTAACACTGGGGGGCAACAATATCCTTGGGAACTCAGACTGCCACAACAACAGCTTCTGATTGTAGTCTTGGGAACTGAGCTGAGTAAGTAGATAACATTTCTGAGAAACGAGAGATTCCTGTAGCTCAGATCGCTGCTGAGCTGGAAGCAGAAAGGGAGACGGGAGGAAACATGTCTCAGGTGGGTGGGCCCTAGGATGAGCTCATGACACAGGGCTGGGATCCATCTCTTCCAGTGCAGCTTTTTGGCATAGAGGGGTCCAGATTACAGGATTTTCACATCAGTCCGACCCAAGTGGAAAGTAGCAGACCCCTAACCATTGGGGTCTTTGTCAGTTTGAACCAAGGGTCTGTGAGTAACAACAAAACTTCATCATTGGTAGCCATCCCAAGCAGACTCAAAACAAAACTCCAGAACCAGCAGTAACCATGGCAACAAAGGGAGTGGAGACTCAATACTGGTGGCTTGGTTTTACTTTTCTTCCTCATTTTTCTCCTTCTCCCCTGCTTCACCCAATAGAAGAACCACATTAAGCCACCACAACACCTGCTCGTCCCAACTCTAAATCTCCTTCATGAAGAACAGAGATCTGGATTCACATTCCACACAATGATTCCATCAACACAAAGAAAACTGCAGAGCAACCCAACACACCTGAGTTAATAACTGAAAAATAAAATACACCACCTGCACCCTTGCAAAAATATTTAAATACAAAAACAAGGTGAAACAAATCAATGCATAACTAACAGTTAAAGACAACAACTTCAAAGTGTCTAGGAAACAACAGGCAACCTGAAATTAATTAATTAAATAAATAAAACAGGATAAGACAATATAAATAAAATCCCAAACAAAACTCTCATTAAACAAGGAGGAAGAAGAAGCGATAGAATTACCTGAGAATGAATTTAGAAGATATGCTTATAGAACTCTACAAGAGCTTAAGGAAACCTCAAACAGAACCAAGGAGAACAAATTTCTTCCAGTTCCTGAAAGAACTCAGGGAAACAAGCCAAATTGTCCATCAAATATGAAGGTGAAATCAAGACATTATCAGACAAACAGAAATTAAGGGATTTTGTGAAAACTAGACCAATCCTACAAGAAATGCTTAAAGAAGTCTTTCCAATAGAGAACCTAGAACAGAGAACAACAAATTAAAGTCAGGACACATGACATCAACACTAAAACCAAATCAGAAGTAGATGCTCAAAATAAGTCCATAAAACATTGTACACAAAGAAATAAGGGAATAAATCTGCACAGACACCAGCAACAAAGCAAATAGAGGGAATAAAAGTTCTAGGTACAAAACTTCTATTGTCTATAAGCACAATGCCCTTATAGAACAGACTGTTCCAAAAATATAGAGACAAGACTTTATTCTAAGGTAATCACACAGAAAATTAACAAACCCAGAAAGAAGAAAAGCATATGGACTTAGTAATCATAAAACCAACAATAAAGAAGAAAAGAGGAAAAAAAAAAAAAAAAAAAACACTTGATAAAAATGAGCTCAACAGAGAAAAGTATTTGGACCAAGGAAATTTCAAACAACATGACAAAAAAACACAATAGAATGATAGCAATCAATTTATACATATCACTAATTACCATCAATGTGAATGGACTAAATGCACTAGTCAAGAGAAAGAGAGTGGCATACTTGATAAGAAAAGAAGACCCATCAATATGCTACCTATACGAGAATCACAGTAGACACGAAGATAAAAATAATTTAAAAATTAAGGGGTGGGGAATAATATACCAAGCCAACAGTAACCAAAATAAAAGCAGGAATGGAAATATTAATTTCTGATCAAATAGACTTAAAGGTGAAAAACAGGGGACATTATATGATGCTGAAAGAGTCAATTGACCAAGAAGACATTTCTATAATAAATATCTATGCACCCAATGGCAGTGCTCCAAATTACATGAAGCAAATATCAACTGAATTGAAAAGGAAAATAGACAACTCTACAATACTAGTAGGAGACTTTAACAGACCACTTTCAAGGAGGGATAGAACAAGTAGAAAAAAACTCAACAAAGATACAGAAGAACTCACCAACACAATCAACCAACCACTCTGAAAGGGAACAAAACCAGATAGAGTGAGAGGAAAAATAGGGAACAAAATTCAAAAACCCAAAGTGACCAGAATTACTGGTTGGATGGAGTCTGGTAGGACCCCCAAGACTATGACCCTGGGATACACTTTGGGCTTGGGATAAAACTCACTCCCAGGGCTGGCTCTCAGCCCAACAATAATAAGGCTTACATGCAGAACACTCAACCCAGGGCAATGCACCCCCCTACTCTATGGAGATATATCCCTTGGAGCAATCAGCCCTGGGGTATCAGAAGGGCAACATTCACATGGAAGAAATGCTGGACAGACAGGAGTGCATAACTAAGAAGGGCACAGGGATGGGAAGGGTAACTGGGAAGGGAGAAGAAGAGAGTAGGTTAGGGTTGGGAATGGTAATTAGAGAGTGAAACAAAATGTAGATGAACTGTTGAATGTAAAACAAATTCTGTTCTATAAGTTTGCACTTAAAGCAAAATAAAAAATAAAAAGAAGAAGAAGAAAAAGAAAAGAAGGGAGAAATAGAAAATTAGTACCAAAATAATAATTGATAATTTGAGACTTCAACACACCATTTTCAATATTGGACAGAACATCAACAACAAAGAAGATTGATAAGAAAACAGAGAACCTGAATGACACCATAAATCAACTGGAGTTAATAAACATATACAGAACACTCTACCCCAAAACAGCACAACATATATTCCAAGCCAGTGCACATGGATCATTCTTCAAGATAGACCACATTTCAGGTCACTGAGGAAGTCTTGTTAAATTTTAAAAGATTGAAATCAAAAAGATATTTTCTCTGATGACATGAAGTAATGCTAGACATCAATAACAATGACAACATCAGCAACAACAACAATAAAAAAAAAAAACTTGAAAATACACAAAGGTATGGAAATTAAACAACACATTTTTAAACTACCAATTGATCAAGGAAGGAATCAAAAGAGAAATCACAATTATTCTTTTTTGACACGAAAGGAAATAAAAGCACAACATTCCACAACTTATGTGATCTAGAGAAGGCAATATTCAAAGGGAAGCTTATAGCAATAAATGCCTACATTAAAAAGAAGAAAATCTCAAAATAGCAACCTAATTCATAAACTCCATGAAGGAGAAAGAAGAGGAAACTAAGGCCAAACCTACAAGCAGAAAGGAAATAATAAAGATCAGAACATAAATACATAAATACTAAACAGAAGCAATAGATATAATGAATAAACACAGAAAGAGTTCTTTGAAATGATCAACAGAATTGACTAACCATTAGCTACAATGACAAAGAAATTGAAAGAAAAGATGCACATCATCAAAATGAAAATGAAAGAGAGGACATTACAATTGATCCAATAGAAATAAAGATAATAAAGTCAGAATATTATAAAAGCTATGTGAAAAAAAATGGATAACCTACATGAAAGGGACAAATTCTAATCACTTCAGGTCAAAAATCTCCTAGCAACAACAAAAACAACAAATCCTGGACCAGATGGCTTCACTGAGGAACTCTACCAAACATTTAGAGAAGAACTGACAACATTGTTTAAAATTTTCCAAGTACAGAAGGGAAAGCTATTTCCTAATTTATTCTTTATTATAAAGCAAACATAACCCTGATATTCCAGAAGCCAAAGACACCACAATAAAAGAGAACTGCAGGTCAATACCTCTTATGAACATAGATATAACTTTGCTAAACAAATACTAGCAAACAAAATCCAATAGCACATTGAAAAAGTCATATGCAATGACCAAGTAGGATTTATTTCAGGAATGCAAGTATGGTTCACCATTAGAAAATCAATTAGCATAACACATCACATCAATAAAACAAAGGAAAGGAATCATCAGAAAAAGTATTTTATAAAATATAACACCTTATCTTAATGAAAACCCTAAGGAAGATTGGAGCAGAAAGGAAATTCCTCAATATGATTCAGGGCATACATGAAAAGCCAACAGCCAACATCATACTTAATGGAGAAACACTAAGTGCATTCTCCTTGAAATTCATAGCAAAACAAGGGTGCTCACTCTCACTACTTCTGTGCAATCATGTATTAGATGTCCCAGCCAGAGTACTAAGACAACCAAGAGAAATAAAATGCATTCAGATTGGAAAAGAAGAAGTAAAATTTCTCTATTTGTGGATGATATGATCCTATATATAGAAAATCCCAAAGAATCCACAGGAAAAGGTCTGGAGCTAATAAAGTAATTTAGCGAAGTTGTAGGGTTCAAGATAAATGAAGAAAAATCACTTGAGTTTCTACACACCAACAAGGAAATGAGAGAAACAATTACATTTACAACAGCATCTAAGAGAATAAAATACTTAGAAATAATACTAACCTGGAACATGAAAGTCTTATAAATTGAATATTATAAAATGCTTTTGAAAGACATTAAAGAAAACTTAAATAAATGAAAATTTGTTCCATATTTTGGATTGGAAGACTTAATATTGTTAAGATGCAGTACAACCCAAAGTGATCTATAGATTCAACACAATCCTGATCAAAATTCCAATAGTTTTCATTACAGAAATAGAAAACTAATCATCCAATTTATATGGAAGGGAATGTGGCCCAAAATAGCTAAAGCAATGCTGAAAGAGAATAACAAAGTTGAAGGACTCTCACTTCCTGATTTTAAAACATTATATAGTTACAAATGAGCTCTGGTGGCATAGTGGTTAAGGCACTCAGCTGCTAACCAAAATGTTGAAGTTCAAATCATCAGCCATTCATTGGGAGAAAGATGGAGCAGTGTGCTTCTATAAAGATTTACAAACTTGGACACCCTAAGGGGCTGTTCTACTGTGTCCTAAAAGGGTTACTATGACTTGTAATCCACTCAATGGCAGTGTGTTTAGGCAATGGGTTATACAGCTATGTCTTGGTTCTCTAGTGCTGCTATAACAGATATACCACAAGTGGATGGTTAACAAAGGGGAATTTATTCTCTTATAGTTTGTTGTTGTTGTTGCTGCTGTTGTTATGTGCCATCGAGTTGGACCCAACTCATAGCAATCCCTCCTGGGGTTTCCAAGGCAGTATCACTATGGAAGTAGATTGCCCATCTTTCTTCCGAGCTTATAGTTTGTTGTTGTTGTTGCTGCTGTTGTTATGTGCCATCGAGTTGGACCCAACTCATAGCAATCCCTCCTGGGGTTTCCAAGGCAGTATCACTATGGAAGTAGATTGCCCATCTTTCTTCCGAGCTTATAGTTTGTTGTTGTTGTTAAGTGCCGTCGAGTTGTTTCTGACTCATAGTGACCTCATGCACAGCAGAATGAAACACTGCCCGATCCCGCGCCAGCCCCATAATCCCTGCTATACTCGAGCCCATCATCACAGCCACCATGTCAATCCATCTCGTTGAAGGCCTCCCCCTCTTTTGTTGACCCTCCACCCTACCAAGCATGACATCCTTCTCCAGGGAATGGTTGCTTCTTACAACATGACCAAAATAGGTGAGACGAAGTCTGGCCATTCTTGCTTCCAAGGAGCATTCTGGCTGCACTTCCTCCAGGACAGATCTGTTAGTTCTTTTAGCAGTCCATGGTACTTTCAGCATTCTTCGCCAGCACCACAACTCAAAAGCATCAACTCTTCTTCGATCTTCCTTATTCATTGTCCAGCTCTCACATGCATACGAGGCGATTGGAAATATCATGGCTTGTGTCAGGCGCACCTCAGTCCTCAAGGAGATATCCTTGCTCCTCAGCACTTGATACAGTTCCTTCGCAGTTGACTTTCCCAATGCTACACGTCATCTAATGTCCTGACTGCTGCTTCCGTTGGCATTGATTGTAGAAACAAGCAACGTGAATTCTTTGACAACCTCAATCTTCTCTCCATTTATTGTGATGCTACTCATTGGTCCACTTGTGAGGATTTTTGGTTTCTTTATGTTGAGATGTAATCTGTACTGCAGACTGTATTCTTCAACTTTCATCAGTAGGTGCCTTAAGTCATCCTCACTTTCAGCAAGCAAAGTTGTATCGTCTGCATATCTCAGGTTGTTAATGATTCTTCCACCAATCCTGATACCAAGTTTTTCTTCATATAGTCCAGCTTCTCGGATTATTTGCTCAGCATATAGACTCAATAAGTGTGGAGAAAGGATACAACCCTGACGCACTCCCTTCTTGATTTTAAACTATGTAGTGTCCCCTTGTTCTGTTCAAACGACAGCCTCCTGGTCAAGGTACAGATTCCTCATGAGTACAATCAAGTGCTTGGGAATTCCCATTCTTCTCAATGTCATTCACAATTTGTTATGACCCACGCAATCAAATGCCTTTGCATAGTCAATAAAACACAAGTGAACATCTTTCTGGTATTCTTTGCCTTGAGCCAAGATCCATCTGACAACAGCTATGATATCCCTTGTTCCACATCCTCTTCTGAATCCGGCTTGAACCTCTGGAAGTTCTCTATCAATATACTGCTGCAAACGTTTCTGAATTATCTTCAGTAAGATCTTACTTGCGTGCAATATTAATGATATTGTTCTATAATTTCCACATTTTGTGGGATCACCTTTCTTTGGAATGAGCATAAATATGGATCTCAATGTCAAGCTTATAGTTTAGTGGGTTGGAAGTCCAAGTTCAAAGTGTTGGCTGTAAGAGAAGGATGCAAGCCCTCGACCCTAGGCTTTAGCCCTGCCTCTTGCTCTGTCTTACTGGAACTGGAAGTGTCTGTTAACTCAAGTAGGTTCTGACTGCTGAGGCTGAGGAACCCAAGCTCCACAAGTAAACTCGCACAGACCCCAAGATTAACAGACAACACAGCTGACCAATTGTTCAATTCCAGGAATAATCTCAGTATCAGCAGGCAACATGGGAGGCCCATGAAATGAAGACTCAGCCAAATGCCGAATGCTAATGTTCCAAAAAGCTAGAGATCTTTATCAAAGCTTCTCTTTTTAGACTGGAATAAAACCACACCCCAAAGGCAGCTACGTAGCTGTTCACAGCAGATTTCACCACAAAGGTGATTACAATTTTATCATAGGAAATAATTACATCCAGCTGCCCAGCCCCTCAAAGCCATGGCTCAGCCAAACTTATACACAATTTTAACTACAAGACACATTGTTTTTGTTGTTATTTGCCATCTAGACAGACCCAACTCATAATGACCCCTCGTTGGGTTTCCAAGGCAGTATCACTGCGGAAGTAAATTGCCCAATCTTCCTTCCAAGGAGTGGCTGGTGGGTTTGAACCACTGGCCTTCTGATTAGCAGTCAAGTGTCTTAGGCAATACGCTACCAGAGCTCCTTACAGTGCTATATTTTTAAGCAAATAACACATATATCATGTGTTTCTTTGCTAACTGCAGAGTCCTCTTATGTGCTTGTTTTCCATGTGAACTGTGTGTATTATAAGCCTATGGATGTTACTTATGTGGGCACGCAATTTGAGGAAAGATACATTAATTAGAAAAGCCAGATACTAGTATAATAATAGGCATATGGACCATTAGAAAAGAATATGGAGTTCAGAAGTAAACCCACACATCTATGGTGAACCGGGTTTTGTCAAGAATGCTAATCTAATAAGTGGGAATAGAAGACTTTCTTTAATAAATGGTATAAGGTAGGGTGGATTTCCACATGCAGAAAAATGACACAGGATCGTTGTGTTATGCCATACAGAAATAAAAATGGATTAAAAATTTAAAGGTGCAAAGTAAACCGTAAAATTCTTAGAAGAATAAGCAGGGGAAATACTGTCTAGCCTAGCTATAAACAATGTATTGTCTAATATAATAACAAAAATACACAGCAAAAGAAAAAATAAATAAATGAGACCTCTTAAAATTTAAATTAAAAAAAATTGTTCATCAAAAGAATTCACCAAATAAGGTAAAAAAAAAAAAAATTGTTACCAACCAGGAGATTGTCTTCAGAAAATATATATCTAACAATAATCTAATAATGAAAATATATATAAAGCTTTGACACCCTAACAACAAAAAGAAAAAAAAAAAAAAAAGTCAATGTCATTATTCATCAGACAAAAGCAAATCAAAACCACAGTGAGATGCCATCACACTCTCACAAACGTGGCTAACATAAAAATAAAACAAAAAATGGAAAACAAAACATGTTGGTGATGATGTGGGTAAATTGGAACCCTTATCCGTTGATGTTTGGAATATAAAATGATAGAGCTACTATGGAAAACATTTAAACAGCTCCTCAACAAAAACTAAAAATAGATTTAGCATAAGGCCTAGTATTTCCACTCTTAGATAAATGCCCAAAATGCTGGAAAGTAGAGAATCAAAAAGAGACTTGTACACCAATGTCCATTTCAGCACTATACACTATAGCCAAAGTGTTCAAACAACTAAATACCCATCAACAGATGAATGGAAAAAGAAAATGTACTACAAATATGCAATGAAATACTACTCAGCCAGCAGGAGAAATATCTTCATACATGCTACATCTTCATACATGCTAAATGGAAGGAGTTTGAATACATTATGCTCAGCTAAATAAGTCAATCACAAAAGGACAAATATTGTATAACCTCACTTATATAAGAAGACAAGAAAAATCAAATGCATAGAGACAAAAGTTCATTAGTAGTTATTAGGGTCAGGTTAGTGAAAGAAAGAGGAGGTGAGCTTAATGTGATGAAAATCTCATTGTTTAAAGGTTAAGTTGCACAGCTTATTATTGTAATAATTATTATAATCACTCATAGAAAGTTTAATTGGCAAAAGTTGTGTGATAGATATGTTTACAACAATGACCAAAGATGGGGAGAAGAGTAGCTACTGAGGCTACACCTCATGGGAATTGGTTCCATGGTTAGATTTAAGATCTTAATTTCACAAGACAGCACAGTTAACAGGCCAAATAATGTGTTTAGTGTTTCTTTTCTACCTCCTATTTCATTGTGAACAGGCAAGGGAGACCTGGGCACGAGCCAGCAGTGGTTTGGAACAAATAAGGGAGACTAGAAAACAACCCAGTAATGGTTTGGAACATCTAAGAAAGACCAGGGATTAAGCTGAGTTGTCTGGAACAGCTAAGGGAGATGAATGTGTCAGTCTGTGATGGCTTGTGTGTTGCTGTGAGGCTGGAGCTATGTCACTGGTGCTTCAAATGCCAGAAGGGTTACCCATGATGGACAGGTTTCAGCAGAGCTTTCAGAATAAGACAGACTCAGAAGAAGGAAGAGGCCATCCACTTCTCAAAGAATTGACCAGTGAAAACCTTATGAATAGCAGTGAAACACTGTCTGATATGTTTCAAAAAATGTTAATAGCCTTAAAACATTGTCCAATATAGTGTTAGAAGATGAGTCCTTCAAGTTATAAGGCACTCAAGATATGACTGGGAAAGAACTGCCTCCGCAAAGTAGAGCCTATCTTAATGATATGGATAAAGTAGAGCTTTGTAGACCTCCATTTGCTGATGTGGCATGACAAAATGAGAAGAAACATCTGCAAACATCCTTTAATAATTGGAACATGGAATGCATGAAGCATGAATCTAGGAAAATTGTAAGCTGTCAAAAATGAAATGGAACACATAAAGATTGATATCTTAAGCATTAGTGAGCTAAAATGGATTGGTTTTGGCCGTTTTGAATCAGACAATCATATGATCTATTAAGTTGGGAATGTCAAGGTGAAGAAGAATGGTGTAGCATTCAATATCACAAAGAATATTTTAAGATCCATCCTGAAGTACAATGCTATCAGTGATAGGATAATAACCATATGCCTACAAGGAAGACAAGTTATTACTATTAATATTCAAGTTTACATACCCACCACCAAAGCAAAAGATGAGGAAATTGAAGATTTTACCAACTTCTACAGTCTGAAATTTACTGAACAGGCAATCAAGTTGTATTGATTATCACTGGTGATTGGAATCCACAAGTTGGAAACAAGGAAGAATCGACCATAGTTGGAAGATATGGCCTTGGTGATGGAAATAATGCTGGAGATCACATGATAGAATTTTGCAAGACCAAAGATTTATTCATTACAAATACCTTTTTCAACAATACAAATGTCAGCTATACATGTGGAATTCACCAGATGGAGTGAGTACACAAGAATCAGATTGACTACATCTGTGGCAAGAGGTGATGGAGAAGCTCAATATTGTCAACCAAAATAAGTCCAGGAGCTGGTTATGTAACAGACCATCAACTCCTCATATGTAAGTTCAAGTTGAATCTGAAGACAATTAAAGCAAGTCCAGAGAGCCAAAATATAACCTTGATTATATCTCTTCTGAATTTAGAAAACATCTAAAGAATAGATTTGATGCATTGAACACCAATGACCAAAAAACAGAGGAATTGTGGGATGACATCAAGAACATCATCAATGAAGAAGGCAAAAGGTCATTAGAAAGACAGAAAAGGAGGAAAAGACCAAAATGGACGTATAAGAGACTCTGAAACTGAGGCTGCTTATATGCATTCAAACTCCTCATGGCTTGGCTAGGTTTAAGATCATGATTTCACAAGACAGCCCAGTTAACAGGTCAAATAATGTGTTGAGTGCTTATTTTCTACCTCTTATTTCATTTTGAACAGGTAAGGGAGACCAGGAAGTGAGTCCCTTGTTCTATTCAAACAACTGTGTTGGATGCACAACTTCCAAGGGCAATTTTCAAAGTCAATCTGTATGCTGAGCAAATAATCCAATAAGCTGGACTATATGAAGAAAAACATGGCATCAGGATTAGAGGAAGGTTCATTAACAACACTGCCATGGACAGCTTGGAAGTGTCCATCCAAGGCACCCCAATTAGTGTCTATTCACCTAGGACAAAGAAGAAAGGAGAGTCAGAAATAAGGACAAGATATGGAATGTGTGACTAATTGTCTCACAAACAAATGTCTCCTTTCTCATGGTTTTAGTTCTCAAGTGCTGATATTACAAGTACCTAAAGCAAATGGAAGAAATGACAAGACAAAGAGCTGAACAGGAGATTTCAAACAGCAGCTCAAGCAGACAAAGCCAATTACTATAATGAAATGTACAAAGACTTGTATTTAGAAAACCAAAAGGGAAGAACACAGTCAGCATTTCTCAAGTTGAAAGAATTGAAGAAAAATTCAAGCCTCGAGTTGCAACATTGAAAGTTTCTATGGGCAAAATATTGAACGATGCAGAAAACATCAAAAAAACTGGAAGGAATACACAGTCATGCTACCAAAAAAATTGGTCAATGTTCATCCATTTCCGGAGGTAGTGTATGATAAAGAACCAATGGTACTGAGGGAAGAAGTCAAAGCTGCACTGAAGGAAGTGGTGAAAAACAAGGCTGCAGGATTTGAGGAAATATCCACTAAGATGTTTCAAGAAATGCATGCTGCACTGGAGGCATTCACTTGGGTATGCCAAGAGATTTAGAAGACTGCTACCTGGCCATCTGACAGGAAGAGATCTGTATTTGTACCCATTCAAAAGAAAGTGGAAATTATGAATGTGGAAATTATGAAACAATATCAATGATATAACATGCAAGTAAAATGTTACTGAAGATAATTCAAGAGGGGTTGTAGCAGTATAATGACAGAGAACTTCAAGAAATGCAAGCTGTATTCAGAAGAGGACATGAAATGAGTGATATCATGTAGATCCCAGCTGAAGGCAAAGAATATCAGAAAGATGTTTACTTGTGTCTCATTGACTATGCAAAAGCATTTGATTGCATGGATTATAACAAATTATGGATAACTTTGAGAAGAATGGGAATTCTAGAACACTTACTACACTCATGAGGAACCTGTACATGGATCAGGAGGCTGTTGTTTGAACAGAACAAGGGGATATTGCATGGTTTAAAATCAGGAACGAAGTGTGCCAGGGTTGTATCCTTTCACCATACTAATTCAATCTGTATGCTTAGAAAATAATCCAAGAAGCTGGACTATGTGAAGAAGAATGTGTCATCAAACTTGGAGGAAGGCTCATTAACAACAGAAGATATGTAGACAACACAATTTTGCTTGCTGAAAGTGAGGATGACTTGAAGCACTTACTGATGAAGATTGGAGACTAGAATCTGCAGTATGGATTACACCTCAATAGAAAGAAAAGAAAAGTCTTCACAACTGGACCAATAGGTAGTATCACGATAAATGGAGAAAAGATTGACGTTGTCAAAGATTTCATATTATTTGGTCTACAATCAACACCAATGAAAACAGCAGTCAAGACATTAGATAATGTATTACATTGGGCAAATCTGCTTCCAAAGACCTTTTTGAGGTATTGAAGGGAAAAGATGTCTCCTTGAAGTCTAGGATGCACCTAAGATGCACCTAGTATACAGTCTATGGTATTTTCAATCTCCTCATATACATGTGAGAGCTGGACAGTGAATAAGGAAGACCAAAGAAGAGTTAGTTGATGCTTTTGAGTTTTGCTTTGGGTGAAGAATGCATGAAGTACCATGGACTGCAAAAGAACTCACAGAACTGTCTTGGAAGAAGTGCAGCCAGAATGCTCCTTAAAAGTGAGAATGGCCAGACTTTGTCTCAATTACTTTGGACACGGTGTCAGAAGGGACCATTCCATGCTTGGTAAAGTGGAGGGTCAAAGATAAAGGGGAAGGCCCTTACCAATATGCATTCACACAGTGGCTGCAACTATGGGCTCAGGTATAGCAAGGATCATGAGGCTGGCACAAGCTTGTGCAGTATTTCGTTCTGTTGTACATAGGGTTGCTATCAGTCAGAGACAACTTGACGGCACCTGACAACATCAACAGCATTTCATTGTGTCATTCCTGGGGCCCTTAATGCTTGAAAATGTCCATCGAAGGCACCACAATTGGTGTCTATTTTCCTGGGACACAGGGGAAAGGAGATTCAAAGAAATAAGGAGAGGATATGGAATGTGTAACTAATTGTCCATGAAAAAATGCTTCTTTTACCATGATTTTAGCTCTCAAGTGCTGCTATAACAACCAGAAAAAAAAAAAAAATACAGATGGGTTTAACAAATAGGAATTCATTCTCTTGTAGTTTAGGAGGCTAGAAGTCCAAATTAAAAGTCCTGGCTCCAGAGGATGGATGAAGTCTCCTCAACCTTGGGCTTCAACTCTGCTTCTTATTCCAGGCCCACTGGAGCTACAGGCATCTCCTAAATCAGGCAGTTTGTGGATGGTTGAGGCTTATGAACCCAAAGCAGGCAAGTAAAAAGGCACAATCCCAAGATGGATAGGCAACACAACAGGCCACTGATTCAAGTCCAGGAACTGAAGATGAAGACTCAGCCAAATGCAGTATCCAGGTGTGCCAAAAAGCTAGAGACCATTTTCAAAGTATAAACTTATAAACTGGAAGCGGGCCACACACCAAAGACAACAACTTAGCTGCTAACAGCAGATTTCATCAGGGAGGTGATCACAATCCCATCATAGGAAATAACTACAGCCAGCTGCCCAGCCACAGAAAGCCATAGCCCAGCCAAGCTGACACACAATCTTAACTAACACAATCATGGAACTAGGATAGACTTATTGAACATTTTGACCAAAGATTCTATAGGAAAGGGGGAAAATACTGAGTAGAATTTCAAATTTTCATGGACTTCCTGGACCCATCGCTGGTGGATGAACCCTTGAAACTATTGCTTTGAGTTGACCTCTAAACCTTAAACCAAAAACATCCCTTGAAATCTTATAACTGAGCACTATTGTAGTTAGGCTTAACTAAAAAAAAAAAAAAAAAAAAAAAATCTGCTTTGAGCATTATACTGTTTTAAGAACTATATGGGATCAAGTCCAATAGCAACTAAAAATATTAGCTAAGAACCTTAGGGATAATGAGTTTGCATCAATGGGGGAGGAACAACTCAGAAAATAAGAATGAGAGTGGTTGCACAACTCAAATAACATAATCAATGTCACTGAATTGTACATGTAGAAAACTAGGATATGTTTTGCTATGTATATTCTCAAAAACAAAACAAAACTAATAATAATATTTAAAGAAAAAAAATGATTCCACATTCCCTCTTGAATTCCTGACTCACATCATTATGAACAAAGTAACTTGGAATTTTAAAGCCTCTCAATTTTAAGGATAATTTGATACAGAATGTAAACAAACAGCACAAGAAAAAAAATGTGTTAAATTCATGTAAATATTAGTTATGATTATTTTCATGGATTAATCCTTAATAATAATACCCATAGTATCACTAAAGCACATTTACAAATAAATAAGAAAATATGTAAAAGTCAAATATGAAAGTGAACAAAGAAATGGGAACATACAATGGTCAATAAAACATGACCACAAAAAATACACAGCTTCACTTTTAATATAAATGGAAACTTAACAAAAAAAAAAGTAGGATACCAAGTTTAACTGATACTGGCAAAGTTTTTAGAATTTTTACTATTTGTGAGGACAAGAAAAAACTACATCTGTCTGTGTATGTGTATAATATGTATGCATATTCAAATATATATGCATAGCACCCAAAAATAACAAGCTATATATAAAAAAAGTAAGGCATATGTTCTGAAACTGTAGAATTATTGTGTGAATTCTAGATGGACCACTTAAAATATTTGCTATACATTTTGATCAATAAGCAATACATTTTAACTTTGTGTGGTTGATAATAGATTACAGTTATGATATTTATACCTTCCATTTTATGTTTTCTAAATATTCTATCTCAATATGGATTTCCCCTCAACATAAAGAAAACAAAAATCCTCACAAATGAAATAAATAACATCATGATAAATAGAAAGAAAGAAGTTGTCAAGGATTTCTTTTTACTTGAATGCAAAATCAATGCCTATAGAAAGAGCAGTCAGTAAATCAAAACATGCGTTGCATTTGGCAAAACTGCAGCAAAAAAACTCTTCATAGTGTAGAAAAGCAAAGATATTTGTTTGGTTTACCTAGTGGCATTCTGACAGAAACATATCACAAACTGAATGGCTTGAACAAACAAGAGATTATTCTGTTGTAATTTTGGAGGCTAGAAGTATGAGTTCATAGTGCCAGGCTCTAGGGGCTGAAGCCCCTTGATCTTGGGCTTTGCCAGGCTCTAGGGGCTGAAGCCCCTTGATCTTAACTCTGCCTCTTGTTTCTGACTCAATGGAGACGGAGGTGTTCTTTGCTTAGACAGCTGCTGGCTCCTGAAGTTGACAAGCCCAAGATCGAAAAATAAAAATAGCAAAGTCCCATATTACCAACCACATGGCAAACCATGGATTCAAGTCCATTAAGAATCCCAAGATAAGCCCTAATATATGGCATAAATAGACTATCAAGCATAACCCAAAATTGCACAAAGAGCAGAAGAGAAACTAGATGAATGGGACCTTCTAAAAATTAAATTTTTATGTGCTTCCAAAGACTTTTCCAAAAGAGTCAAAAGAGAACCTACAGATTGGGAAAAATATTCAGCAATGATGTATCTGACAAGGACTTATCTCTAGAATTTATAGAAAACTCCAAGACCTCAACAACAAAAAGAGAAATACTCCAATTTAAAAATCACAGAAGACATGAATAGACACTTCACCAAAGAGGATATTCAGGCAGCCAACACACATATGAAGAAATACTCACAATCATTAGCCATTAGAGAGATGCAAATCAAAACAATGAGATATCATCTTGCCCCATCACTAGTAGTAAAGTTCAACAAGACAGAAAATAACAAATGCTGGCAAGGGTGCAGAGAGATGAGGACTCTCGTACACTGCTGGTCGGACTGTAAAATGGTACAACCACTGTGGAAAGCAGTATGGTGATTCCTTAAAAAGTTGTAAATAGAAATACCATTTGAACCAACCATTCCATTGCTAGGTATATATCCTAATGGAGTGAGAGTCAGGACAAGAACAGACATATGCACACCCATGTTCATTGCGGCACTATTTACAATAGCCAAAAGATGGAAACAACCAAGGTGTCCATCAACTGAAAAATGGATAAGCAATGTGTATGGTACACACTCACAATGGAATAATGTGCAACCCTAAAGAATAACGTAGAATCTGGAAAGCACCAGATAACTTGGATGAATTTGGAGAACATGCTGAGTGAAATAAATCAATCACACAAGGACCAATATTGTATTAGTCCATTATTATAAAAAGACAAGGAAAGGTTTATCTATGGAAGGAAATTTTCTTTGTTGGTTACCAGGAGTGGGAGGGTAGAGGAGGGAACACTGTTAGGTAGGTAGAAGCATGTATTGATTTGGGTGAAGAGAAGGGCAATGTACCAAATGTTAGTGATCAACACAGTGGGATTGAGGAAGATGAAGATGTAGAGAGGCACATGAGAAGTACAGACAACAAAGATGAACCCTTTTGCACCTACAGTACTTTGTTGTCAGTGAATGCACGGCTGTACAGGTGAACAGATGGGTCCATGGACTGAACTATTAGGTTTGTTTATGTAGGGGGGGAATATGCCCAAAACCATGTGTAGGGTTGGAAGATAATATTTCTACAAGTATATTGCTATGTTCTGTAAGAATTCCCAGGAGTATAGTAGAGTTGACAAGGGACAAGTTTGTAGTCATTCCTTGGGCACAGCCAGCTAGCCAAAGGGAGCGAGTAGCTGGACCTGTGGCTCAGGATCAGGGTCTCAGGGAACATCAAGCTCTATTGGCATAACATACTACACAAAACATTGTTCCACCTCGTATTTTGGCGAGTAGTAACTGGGATCTTAAAAGCTTGCAAGTAACCATCTAGATGCAACGATGGGTCTCTCTTCATCCAGAGCAAAGAAGAATGGAGAAAACCAAAGATTTATGGAAACAATTAGTCCAAGTAATGAGTACACCATGCAGTCCTCAGCCTAGATGACTATGAGACCAAAAGAACTAAATGGTGACCAGCTACCACTGTCAACCACTCGGAGGGGGATCTATGTAGGAGATCCAGGATA
>NW_006922238.1:381758-390430 GCF_000298275.1 Orycteropus afer afer
AAAAAAAAAAAAAGTAGTAGAAGAACGTGAACAAAAACAGTGAGCAAGGAGGCAAACAGAGTTGCAGACTGCTTACTGTCCAGATGGCACAAGAATTTTGAATATTTCCTGACAGTAACCTAGTAATTGTCTCTGTTCACCAAGGCTGTGTGGACAAAGATGCTTTGGTTCCTGATGCTCAGAAAGGAAAACAGTGAGAAAGGGGACAGGCAATACCTGTGGACTGCTGGCAGCTGTCCTGAGAGCACAGCCATTTTTTGATGTTTGCAAGAAACCAGTGCTGCTGTTTTGATTATGTAGGGGTGATGTTCTTGGTTGGACTTTGACCTGGGAGTGGGATCCACATGCTGAGGACAGCACAAGCTCTTCACTGGTTACTGATGACTGGAGAGGTTTGATATTTCCCTTGTTAATCTTGTGCCCCTCCCTCTCTTGGTGAAAAGGGGTGTGGCTATCTCCTTGCCTCCACCCACATTCATAACCTACAGGAGTTCCATCTCAGTCTATGCTCTGTAAGAGCCTGGGTGTCCTGCCCCTCCCCAAGTTTTGTTTTTGTCTTTTTAAAAAATTAGTCTTTTTATCTTCCTCCTTTCTTCCAGACAAGGATGCCTTCTACATCCATTTCTATTCAACATTGTTGGAAGTCCTAGTCAGGGTAATGTGGTAATAAAGGGAAATCAAAGACATCCAAATTGGTAAGTAAGAAGTAAAACTATCCCTATTTGTGGATCATATGATCCTATATATATATATATAAACCCAAGAGATTCAGCAAGGAAATCACAGGAACTTATAGAAAGATTTAGCATAGTGACAGGATACAAGATCAACATACAAAAGTCAGTTGGATCCCTCTACAACAGCAAAGAGGTCTCTGAAAAGGAAATAAAGAAATCAATTACATTTACAGTACTACCAAAAAGATAAGATATGTAGGAATAAATCTTACAAGGAACACAAAAGCCCTATACAAAGAAAACTGAAAAAACGCTACTTCGAGAAATTATGAGACCTATATGAATGGAAGAACATGCCATGCTCATGGATAGGAAGATTGAACACTGTGAAAATGTCAATATTACCCAAAGCAATCTGTACATTCAATGCAATTCTTATTTAGATTCCATCAATACTCTTTAAAGAAGTTAAAAATCCAATCACCAATTTTATATGGAAAGCAAACAGACCTCAGATGAACAAAACACTGCTGAAGAAGAACAAGAAAGTAGGAGGTCTCATAGTCTTAAATCCCAAAACCTACTCTATAGCAGCAGTTGTACAAAACACCCTGGTATTGGTACAAAAACAGACACCTAGACCAGTGAAACAGAATGGAGAATGCAGAAATTGACCAATCAACCTATGGTTAGCTGATCTTTTACAAAGGGCCAAAATCCATTCAATGAGGAAGAGATAGTCTCTTTCACAAATGGTGCTGGTAAAACTGGATATCCATTTGGAGAAAAATGAAGCAAGATCCATAACTCACACCATACCCAAAAACTAAGTCCAGATGGATCAAAGACATACATGTGAAATCTAAAACCATAAAGTTCATCAAATAAAAAATAGGGGCAAACTTAGGGGCCCTAATTTATGGCGTAAATAGACTATCAAGCATAACTGAAAATGCAAAAATAGCTGAAGATACACTAAATGACTGGGACCTTCTAAAAATTAAATTATTTTGTGCATCAAAACACTTTTCCAAGAGAGTAAAAAAATAACCTACTGAATGGGAAATAATATTTGGCAATGACATATGAGACAAATACTTATCTCTAAAATTTATAGAAAACACCAACACATTAACATCAAAAAGACAAACAATCCAATTAAAAATGGGCAGAAGACATGAACAGACACTTCACTAAGATATTCAGGCAGCCAGCAAACACATGAAGAAATGTTCACGATCATTAGCCATTAAACAAATCACTTTCACTGCTATCTAGTTGATTCTAGTCAACTCATAGAGACCCCCTGTGGGTTTCTGAGGAGATAAATCTTTACAAAAGTAAATTACTCAGTCTTCTTTCCATGGAATGGCTGGTGGGTTTGAACCACCAAACTTCTGGTTAGCAGTCAAGTGCATTAGGCACTACTCTACCAGAGCTCCTTGTTGTTGTTATGTGCTGTTGAGTCGGCCCTGACTCATAGCGACGCCTCCTGGGGTTTCTGAGGCAGTATCACTATGGAAGTAGGATTGCCCAACCTTCCTTCCGAGGAGTGGCTGGTGGGTTTGAACCGCCAGCCTTCTGATTAGCAGTCAAGCGCCTTAGGCACTATGCTACCAGAGCTCCTTAGAGAGATGCAAATTGAAACAACCATGACGTACCATCTCACCCCAGCATTAATAATGAAGTTCAACAAGACAGAAAATAACAAATGCTGGTGAGGATGTGGGGAGATTGGTACTCTCATAGAGTGCTGGTGGTGCTCTAAAATTATACAACCACTGTGGAAATCAGTATGGTGATTCCTTGAAAAGTTTGAAATAGCAATACCTTTTGACCTAGCAATTCCAGTGATAGGTATATATTCTAAAGAAGAGAAAGGCAGAACATCAATAGATACATGCACACCAATGTTTATTGTAGCACTATTCACAATAGCAAAGAGACGGAAACAACCTAAGTGCTCATTAACTGAGGAATTGATAACCAAACTGTGGTACATAAACACAGTGGAGTAGTATGCAACCCTAAAGAATAAGGTAGAATCTGTAAAGTACCACATAACTTGGATGAACTTGGAGGACTTTATTCTGAGTGAAATATGTCAATCACAGAAAGGTAAATATTGTATTAGTCCACTATTGTAAAAAGTCAAGGAAATGTTTAAACATGAAAGGAAACTTTCTTTGTTGTTTACAAGTGAAGGGAGGAGGGGAGAGGAGCCTAAATTCCTAGATAGGTTGAAATATATATATGTATATATATATACAAACAAACCATATTCACTGGGGGGGGTGGCACTTTGAAGACTAAGGTACACCTGATCCAAGTGAAAATTGGACAATGAACGTAGAAGACTGAGGAAGTGATGATGCATTTAAATTATGGTGTTGACAAAGAATATTAAATATAACGTGGACTGCCAGAAGAAAAATCAAATATGTCTTTGAAGAAATACAACTGGAATGCTCCATAGAAATGAGGGTGGCAAGACTTTGTCTCATGGACTTTGAACATGTTATCACTATCAGGAAGGACCAGTTCCTAGAGGACATTTTACTTGGTAAATTAGAAGGTTAGAGAAAAAGAGGAAAACTCTCAATCAGATGGACTGACACAGTGGCTGTGACAATGGGCTCAAACATAGCCACTGTTGTGGGAATGCTGCAGGATCAGGCAGTGTTTCCTTCTGTTAAACATGGGTTCAGTATGAGCCAAAACTGAATCAATGGCTCCTACAATGACAAAAAAAAAATAATAATAAATAGATAAAATCTGTAAGGCATATATGTTCAGAAATTGTAGTAACACTGTGTGATTTCTAAATGCCATACTTATGATATGTATTATACATTTTGACAAGTAAAAATAGGTTTTATTCATACAATTCATAATTGTTCATTTTAAGCCAGGAGCAATTATCATCGGGAGCTCTGGTAGCACAGTGGCTAAGGCACTTGACTGCTCACCAGATGGCTGGCGGTTCAAACCCTTCAGCCACTCCTCGGAAGGAAGGTTGGGCAATCCTACTTCCGTAGTGATACTGCCTCGGAAACCCAAGGAGGGGTCGCTATGAGTCAGGGCTGACTCAACGGCACATAACAACAACAACAACAATTATCATCAGCAAGGTTATCAATTGGCAATTATCGGGGTTTCTTAGGATTCTTAGACTGATGTTGTGAATGGGTTGAAAAATATTGTTAGGAACATTTTGAAGGCTCTGTGACCATATTTTCTTTTTTTTAACTTGACTATTCCCTCTCAATTTTACGGAACAAGATACTGACTTTCCTAGAGACAAAGATATAAATCTTTTTTGCGGCAATAACTTTAGAAGTTGATTACCTAGAAAGCATCATTTTCATTTACTTTTTTTTTTTCAAAAAAACTTTTTAGTGTGATTTGTATGAACTTTTGCAGAACAATTTAGTTTTCTATTCAACCGTTCATACACAATTTGTTTCATGACATTGATTGGCATCCCCACAACATAAAACCACTATTCCTACTTCCTCCCTGTTTTTCCCAGTTTCATTAGTCCTTTTTACTATGCCTCCTGACTTCTGATATTTCCCTTAGGCAAGTGCTTTTGTTTCGATCTTGTATGGTTGATTGTTCTATAGAATGTGTACCTCCCTAGTGTTATTGTTTGTTCACCTTATATGCCTGTCTCCTGTTTGGCTAAAAGTTGAGCCACTGGAGTGAGTTCAGTTCCTTGTTTGAAGGGCCATAGCCTCAACGGTTCTACCAGTCTCTGTTTAACCAATAAATCTGGTCTTTTTTATGGTTCCGAGTTTTCTCCCACATTTTTCTCTTTCTGTATCCAGGACCTTCTATTATAATCTCTCTCAGAGCAGCTGTTTATGGTAGTGATACAACCCACAAAGGGGATCCCTTGCTCATAGAATCACTCATAGGCAAGCAGATTAAAGTTTTCATCATAGATTTCATTGCTTGAGGTATACAAAGAGATAAAGGGAATACTTTCTCAAAGCTTTATCTCTCCAAACAAATGCAATTGGGAAGTTTTAAAGCCTACAGGAAATAGGGAGTTCTCCATATTCAAAGCTTTTTGGGCACATATCATGCATTATTCACAGGGGAGAAGGGTATGGAAGTTGTCAATGGACCCCTCACTTCTGAAGTAGGTTCCATGTAGCAAAAATGACACGCATAGGTGGGGTGATGGTTTTTAGTTTTTTGACAGACTCTCAATGTTCAGCATTAGCAAAAGGGTAGAAGGGCTTTCTTTGCACATGCTTGTGAATTTGGCTGGAACCAGCTTGGAATTAATTACCGCAAACAAGAGGATGATAGGAGATGGGGTAGGGGTGTTTTTCTAGTGGACTGATAAGAACTTGTTTATTTCCTTTGGTGCACCTAGGTCCCATCCCCAGGGGTGATGAGTGATGAGAGGCTTTCTCTCTAACTTAACTGGCCTAAAACGCAAAAGAAAAGAAAAAAAGTTTTCTGAACTAGCTGGCTTCAGTAGTGAGAACCATCTAGTAATGGTATAAGCTGCAACTTACAAAACATAAACAAGAAGAGAAAACACACAACACCTCTAATTTCAAGTCTTCCTCTATTCACTATAAATATTTGTTACCAATTATTTTCTTTTATTTTCCTCTTCCTTCGTCTCTTTTTTCCTTGTGATACTGTGTGTACACCTTAAAGTCACAACTGCTTCCAAGATATGTAAAAGTTAAAATATTTTATTTATCTTCACTCACTTCTGTTTTATTATTTATGGTATATTTTATTGCTATATAAAGCAAAACAAAATAAAATACTCCTCCACAAAAACATTAAAAAAAAAAAGTAGCTCCATACAGTGCCATTGCATAAATAACATTAGTTTATCCTTCTTTAATTTATTCTTTCATATTTATATTTAACAAATACTGTCCATATGTAAGGAGCTCTGGTAGCTTAGTGCCTAAGGCACTTGAATGCTAACCAGAAAGCTGGTGGTTCAAACCCACCAGTCACTCCTTGGAAGGAAGGTTGGGCAATCTCCTTCTGTAGTGATACAGCCTCAGAAACCCAAGGAGGTTTCGCTATGAGTCGGGTCCAACTCAACAGCAAACAACAACAACAACAGCCCATATGTAAGGCACAAAAGTAAGCAGTAGTGATAATGGTTCTGTGAAGAGAAGACTGGCTTTAAATAAATTTTAGTTTATTTGATTATAATTATGGTAAATTATAAATGTTTGCTTAGTGCATTTTAATCGTCAGTCATTTATTTATTCAACAAGTACATAGTCTTGGGTGGTACAAATAGTTAACATGCTCAGCTCTTAACTGAAAAGGTTGAAGTTCAAGTCTACTCACAGGTGCCTCAAAATAAAATCCTGGCAACCTACTTCCAAAAATTCAGTCACTGAAAAATCCTTATCTGGGTCACCATGAGTCAGAGTCAACTCAAGGACAAAAACATTTTTTTTTTTTTTTAGCTCTGTTTCAGGCTCATCTTTAGATGCATATTTAAAAGACAAAGATGAAGAAAGAAAAGGGCAAAGATAATGATAAAAATATTAAGGATGAAGAGGACTGAAAAGACTTCCTTTGTCTCCTATCACTTGACTCTGATTTGCTAAAATTGAATCATTGGTGTTAGTTGTACTTGGAAGGTCTATGGTAACCAGGATGAGAGCTAGGTCAAAGAGAGTTGTGCAATAATTTATTTATCTACCAAAAATATGCTAAAAACTCCCCACAGTAATCTCTGAATACTCCCATGATTACTTAATTTTGCCAACTTGAATGTCTTCTTTTTTCCTACTTTAGCTTAGCTCTATAAATCTTACCTATCCAAATATTTCAGGAAAAGAATGTTCCTTAAATATTTTCTGGTTACAACAGTATAAGTAGTTAATACTTTGCATCTGAGAATGGACAAAATTTTAGCTTATTTAGTTTTTTGGCATTTTCTTATAACATTTCTTGTATACATGGTTTTAATTTTCAGTGTATCTTTCCTACCCTAGGCATTTTACTAATACAAAAAGTTCATAATGAAGCTAACTTCCCATTATCATTCACCCTAAACTCCAATTCAATCTCTAAAATTTTGTATTAATGACTGCATTGAATGAATCTTGAATTGAGCACATTATACTACCATTGTAAAAATAATTTTATGGTAGTCAATAAATCCATGTAAAATGCACTCTGCCCTTACTATAAAGATGCTAAGAAATGAAGTTCATAAGTGTACAAGTGTGTATGAGAGAGAGTACAAACTTACAGAGAATGAATCAATTTTGTCCTCAGAGATATTCTAAGGAGCTCTGGTAGCATAGTGCCTAAGGCACTTGACTGATAACCAAAAGGCTGGTGGTTCAAACCAACCAGCCACTCTTTGGAAGGAAGATGGGGCAATCTACTTCTGCAGTGATACTGCCTCGGAAACCCAAGGAGGGGTCGCTATGAGTTGGGTCTGACTCCGTGGCACATAAAAAGAACAACAAAAACAACAGTGAATGATAAAATATTATATACAAGCCTCTATAACACTAGACATTATGTTAGAAGTGCTACCCAAAAGTTTTAGCTCCACAATGAGAAAGAGACCATAACAAATTTCTAAACCTATATAGTTCTTAGTTTCCCTATCTGTAAAATATTACAAAAATATTAGAGTGGCTCACTAATTCACTGCTATCAAGTTGATTCCACTCATAGTGCTCCTTCTTGGGTTTCCGAAGCGGTATCTCTATCAGCCTTCTGAAAGTTTCTCTATCAACAGTATCTCTATCAACTTCCGTAGAGATATGAGTCTCTATGAGTCGAATTGCCTTGACATCATTTAGTTACAGTGAGTTAGTGCGTCACTGTAATATTTTTGTAATATTTTACAGGTAGAGAAACTAAGAACTATATAGGTTAAAGGATATGTTATGGTCTCTTTCTCATTACTGAGCTACTACTTTTGGGTAGCACTTCTAACATAATGTCTAATATTACAGATGCTTCTATATAATATTTTGTCATTCATTAGATTATAATATCTCTGAGGAAACTCTAAGCATAAAGTATGAGTGCAAAATATTCTCAGATTTTAGTATATTAGTATCATATATCTAGCATGTAAGAAAACTAAAATTTTTTATATTTCTGATTGAATTACCTTTGATGCACTCTCCATTTTATTAATTTCACTAATTCTAGGCCTACTGATTTCAAGATTATCCTGAATCATATATTTCATGTATATTCTAGATAACTTTATAGTCTTAACTTAAAGGGATCACTTTGTAGATATTCCATTCTAATATTTATAAACAATTAAAATTAATGTACCACTAACCCCCCCCAAAAAAAAAAAAAAATCATTGCCATCAAGTCCATTCTGACTCATGGCAATCCTTCCTTGGGTTTCTGAGGTGGTATCTCTATGGAAGTAGATTGCCCTGTCTTCCTTCCAAGGAGTGGGCTGGTTAGCAGTCAAATGCCTTAGGCACTACACAACTAAAGTTCCTAATTTACACTAGTAAAATAACTATTGTTAAATGTTTCTCTCGGAACTAATATGTTTAGTAATACTGCAGGAAAAAAAAATGAAAACATCATTTGGAGAATCTTAACAGTAAATATCGTGGAGAACTCTATCAGTTGTAGGTTTCTTAATGTCCACAAGAAACAGGCTAGACATTTAAGAGAGAATATTTATCCCTAATATTAAGCCTCAAGACATTTCTATGATGTTTTTGTTTCTTAGCAAGTTTCCAGAATTTGCACTGTACAATGCCCTCAAGAATGTACTTAAAAATTAAGAAAGATCTTAATTGATAATTTATTGTAATGTTTATCACTCCAGCCCTGAGTTAAAGTTCAGACAGGTTAGTTTAATCTAGATTTTTTTTTTTTTTTTTTTTTTTAGTTATCTAATGCAAAATTTGAATTACTTAATATTCAGCAACATTCATAAACAAAAATCTCTTCAGAACATTTGGTGACAGAGTTTTAATAGTACTCTTCAACTGG
>NW_006922238.1:390530-393545 GCF_000298275.1 Orycteropus afer afer
ATGTTTTTGTTTCTTAGCAAGTTTCCAGAATTTGCACTGTACAATGCCCTCAAGAATGTACTTAAAAATTAAGAAAGATCTTAATTGATAATTTACTGCCTTGGAAACCCAAGGAGGGGTTGCTATGAGTCGGAACAGACTCGACCACAGTGAGATTTTTTTTTTTTTTTTTTTTTTAGTTATCTAAAGCAAAATTTGAATTACTTAATATTCAGCAACATTCATAAACAAAAATCTCTTCAGAACATTTGGTGACAGAGTTTTAATAGTACTCTTCAACTGGAATGTATGTATGTACTAAGTTATCATCAACTAAATAAGGCAGATGCATGTATTTTATAGTAAACTGTATATATCAGATAAATACATTAATAAAACTATCTATGTTTTTGCTTTGTCATTTATGCTACCTGATTCATTTAAAAACCAAGAAAACCAAACTCGCTGCCATAGAGCCAGATCTGACTCATAGCAATCCCTCTTTGGGTTTCCAAGGCAATCATGACTACTGAAGTAGCTTGCCCAATCCTCCTTCTGAGGAGGGGCTGGAGGATTTGAACCTCCAGCCTTCTGGTTTGCAGTCAGATGCCTTAGTTACTATGCCACCAGAGTTCCAATTCATTTGAAGTCAAGAATAAATATACTCTGATAAAAACAATACCCAATAGAGTACACACCACATTCAAAAACTCAGTGGATTCTCAGTGTATAAGTTAAGTTTTTAGCACAAAGAGTTAAAGAAATGTGCATAAACCAGAATCAATACTTTAACTGAAGTTTCCTCCTTAAAAATGAAATCTATTGCAATATTTGATCCTGCTGTTATGCTCAGACTCTTTTTGAAGCACTCATTTTTAAATATTTTTTTAAATAATAATAGTTAAATTTCTCTAGTACTTGGAATGCTCTGGGTGATATTCTAGAGGCTTTAACATGAGCTCATTTAATTTAGAAAAAAATAAGTCATAGAGTGGGTAAGTACCTTAGTCAAAATCACCCAGATGTGAAGCTGGGATTTATCCCATAGTTTCTAGCTCCAGCCACTAGATATTTAAATTATGTTTTTTTTTTTTTTAAGCAAACATAGGACACATTTTAAGTATCATTGGTGACAACTTTTCTTTTTTTTTTTTTTTTTTCATTTTAAGAATGCATTGCTACTTGGAAATAGACAAATGCAATTTAAAACTATGTCTGGTGAAAAACATAGATATTTATGCTTGGCAGTATCTTATTCAAAAACTCAAATTTAGCAACTGAAAAAAGAGATGAATTTTTATGTGGTCTGTGAATGTATCTTCTAACAATTCTAAAAGAAGCAAAATGCAAAATAGTATTTATAGACTCATTATATAAAAAATGAATGTATAGTGTCATGAAGAAAAAAAAAAACTGCTGCTAAAGTTTAAACTTTCACTTAGATATATATTTCAAATTCAGTCTTTTCGTACTACTAAACATATAACACAATGTCTAGAACATTTTTAGTTTTGAGTGCGAAAATGTTTGATAAATTATATGTAGATGTGTGTGTATAATTGATGAAAATGTATCTTTCAATTTATAATCCTGGAGGATATTATTGACATAGACAGGCCTCAGTTTACTGGCAGAGTAGAACAATTTGAGATTGGGGTACTATGTATATATATGTGTGTGTGTGTGTGTGTGTGTGTAAATATATATATATATATGTGTGTGTGTGTGTGTATATATATATATATGTGTGAATATTTCTTGGCATGAAGTATTATGAGAAAATATATGATTTGAAAACTTTTGCATAATTTCAACATACTAAAAATGTGAATAAAGTTTACATATTTGAACATTAAAATAATGCATTTTTGGATACCCAGCAAAGTCATTCTTTGTAAAAAATAAAATAAAACAAAAAATAAATTGTAATATATTAGTAATAAGAATAGTGGTGTTGATTCAGTTAGGATTCCTGTAAGAAAAAATAAATAGCATAAACAAGTTGAAAAAATTAGCCTATTTTATTTCATTTACAAATGATTATTTCTAATAACTTAGACTGGGTTAGATGAAAGTAAGAAAAAATGGAAAGGAATAGTGGAAAGTACTCATCATCTTCAGGCCTGTAAAGACAAGAGGAGGTAAGAATTATCTGAAGTACTTAAGAGTTTTATAGTTTTAACTGTAGAAGGTCACAGAGCAGTAGCTGTGGCCATTGGTAAAGAATGAAAGTTATGAAAACATCTTAGTCATAACCAAACCTTGAAGGGATGAGTCATTGGGTATGGAGGCTCACGACCACAGTCTCAGGAGACACTTAGGTCAGGTGCAATAACATAGTCTGTAAAGACAATGTTCTGCAACCCACTTTGGTAGAGTAGAGACTAGGACCTTAAAAGCTCGTGAGTGATCATCTAAGATACAGCCACTGGTCTCTCCCTGTACAGAGCAAAACCAAACCACTGCTGTAGAATAGGATGTGACACATAGTAATCCCTCCTTGGGTTTCTGAGGTGGTATCACTATGAAAGTAGATTGCTCAACCTTCCTTCCAAGGAGTGGCTGGTGGGTTTGCCCACCAGCCTCTTGTTAACAGTCAAATGCCTTAGCCACTATGCCACCAGAGCTCCAAAGAAGAGTAAAAATCAAAGATACAGGAAACAATTAGTCCAAAAGACTAATGGAGCATGTGAACGTTAGTCTCTGAGACCCTGAGACCAGAAAAACTAAATATTTCCCAGTTATCACTATTGACTACATTGAAAGGGATAACAATAAGAGGTCTGGAATAGAGTGGGGTAAAATATGGAACAAAACTCCAAATCATAAAAAGACCAGGCTTACTTACTGGACTGATGAAAACTGGTGAAATCTCCAAGACTATGACCAATAGGCAACTTTCAAGCTAGGAACTGAACGTAACCTAAGCAACTCAACTTCAGTCAAATAATTGTTGTTGTTGTTAGGTGCCATCAAGTCGTGTCTGACTCATAGTGACCCTATGCACAGAAGAACGAAACACTGCCTGGTCCCACA
>NW_006922238.1:394464-397035 GCF_000298275.1 Orycteropus afer afer
TATGGGGAAAGGATACAACCCTGACACACTCCCTTCTTGATTTTAAACCATGTAATGTCCCCTTGTTCTGTTCAAGCAACAGCCTCCTGGTCAATGTACAGGTTCCTCATGAGCACAATCAAGTGTTCTGGAATTCCCATTCTTCTCATTGTCATCCACAATTTATTATGACCCACACAATCAAATGCCTTTGCATAGTCAATAAAACACAAGTAAACATCTTTCTAGTATTCTTTGCTTTGAGCCAGGATCCATCTGACAGCAGCTATGATATCCCTTGTTCCATGTCCTCTTCTGAAACCAGCTTGCACCTCTAGAAGTTCTCTGTCAATATATTGTTGCAACAATTTTTGAATTTTCCCCAGTAAGATCTTACTTAGGTGTGATAGTAATGATATTGTTCAATAATTTCTGCATTGTGTGGGATCGCTTTTCTTTGGAATAGGTACAAATATAGATCTCTTCCAGTCCATTGGCCAGGTAGCTGTTTTTCAAATCTTTTGGCATAACTGAATGAGTGCCTCCAATGGGGCATATTTTGCTGAAATATCTTAACAAGCATTCTGTTAATTTCTGGACCCTTGTTCTTTGCTAATTCCTCCAGTGCATTTTCAGCTTCTTCTTTCAGTACCATTGGTTCTTGATCATATGGCATTTCCTGAAATGGATGAAGATCTACCAGTTATTTTTGGTACCATGACTCTGTGTATTCCTCCCATCTTCTTTTGATATTTCCTGCATCATCCAAATTTTGCCCACAGAATCTTTCAATATTGCAACTCAAGGCTTAAATTTCTCCCAGTTCTTTCAGCTTGAGAAATGCTGAGCATGTTCTTCCCTTTTGGTTTTCTAACTCCAAGTCTTTGCACATTTCATTATAGTAATTGGCTTTGTCTGCTTGAGCTTCTCTTTGAAATCTTCTGTTCAGCTCTTTTATCTTGTCATTTCTTTCATTTGCTTTAGCTACTCTCTGCTCAAGGCAAGTTTCAGAGTCTCTTCTGCCATCCATTTTGGTCTTTACTTCTTTTCTCATCTTTTTAGTGAGTTCTTGCTTTCTTCATGGATGATGTTCTTTATGCCATCCCACAATTCTTTGGGTTTCCAGACATTTGTTTTCAATGCATAAAATCTATTCTTTAGATGGTCTCTAAATTCAGGAGGAATATATTCAAGATCATATTTTGGCTCTCATGGACTTGGTTTAACTGTCTTTAACTTCAAGGTGTGCTTGCATATGAGCAGTTGATAGTCTGTTGCACAATTAGCTTCTGGCCTGGTTTTGGCTGAAGACATTGAGCTTTCCCATTACCTCTTACCACATATGTAGTCAATCTGATTCCTGTTTATTTCATCTGGTGAAATCCACATGTATAGCTGCCATTGTGTTTTTGAAAAAAAGTATTTGCAATGAATAAATTGTTGGTCTTGCAAAATTCTATCATGATTTCCAGCATCATTTCTATCACAAAGGCCAAATATTTCAACTACTGGTGATTCTTCGTTTCCAACTTTTTCATTCCAGTCACCAGTGATAATTAACATATCCTGATTGCATGTTCAGTCAATTTCACACTACAGAAGCTGATAAAAATCTTCACTTTCCTCATTTTTGGCTTTGGTACTTGGTGCATAAATTTGAATAATAGTTGTACTAACTTGTCCTCCTTGTAGGCATATGGATATTACCCTATCACTGACAGCATTGTACTTCAGAACAGATCTTGAAACATCCTTTGTGATGATGAATGCCACAACATTCCTCTTCAAATTGTCATTCCCAGCATAGTGGACCACATGGTTGTCTAATGAAAAATGGCCAAAAACAGTCCATTTCATCTCACTAATACCTATGATATGAATCTTTATGCATTCCATTTAATTTTTGGCAGCATCCAATTTTCCTAAATTCATGCTTTGTACATTCCACGTTCTGATTATAAATGGGTTTTTCAGCTGTTTCTCTTTAATTTGAATTGTCCTACATCAGCAAATGGAGGTTTTGAAAGCTTTACCTTATCCATATTATTAAGGCTGATTCTACACTGATGCAGCTCTTTCCTGGTCCAATTTTGAGAACCTTCTGACCTAAGTGGCATATCCTCCTGCACTGTATGGGACAATGTTTCCAGGCTATTCATAAAGTTGCACAGTTATGTATCAGACAATATTTCTCTGCTATTCATAAGGTTCTGCCTAGCCACTTGTTTGAGAGTTGATGGCCTCCTCCTTCTTCTTAGTCTGTCTCAGTCTGTAAGCTGTTGAAACCTGTGCCCATGTGCAACCCTACTTGGTTTGGGACACCAGTGGCACAGCCTCAAGCCTGACAGCAACATGCCACCACAGGAGGACAAACTGACAGACAATTTTTTCTCCCTTAGCTGTTCAAAACCTCTCCACCCCTCTCACCCTCCCCTTACATAGATCCCTACTTCTTTCCCGCCACTTAGGAAAGGTGTGGTGTCACATCCAGCAAAACCATACAGGTCACAAAATGAGGTGATGCTAAAGGATTAATTTTCATTTCAGGAAGTGGCATATAATCTAGAACCAATGGTAATGAAGGAAGAAGTC
>NW_006922238.1:398235-407925 GCF_000298275.1 Orycteropus afer afer
GTCTCACCTATTTTGGTCATGTTGTCAGAAGGGACCATTCCCTGGAGAAGGATGTCATGCTTGGTAGAGTGAAGGGTCGACGAAAGAGGGGGAGGCCTTCAACGAAATGGATTGATACGGTGGCTGGGATGATGGGCTCAAGTATAGCAGGGATTGTGGGGCTGGCGCGGGATTGGGCAGTGTTTAGTTCTGCTGTGCATGGGGTCACTATGAGTCAGAAACTACTCGATGGCACTTAACAACAACAACAACAAAGGATTAATGGTTTTCTATTTTATTTAAAGAATGGGGGCCAGGTGGACCCCCTGCATATTCTCCAAGAGCAACCCGTGATGTATCCGCTCTGCTTTATTTACACATAATTATATGATTACATCATTATTCTTTTTATTTCTTTAAAATAATCAAGTATTCAATCAAATATTGTTTTACAGTGAAATCGAATATTCCCTTATAACAATCAGTTATTAATTAAAAGTTAAAGTTTTACTTTTTCCCATACCCAAAGACATTTTCCCATGTCCAAATGTATTGGATAATTAATCAGGTTAAAATCTCTTGCAGGATTAGCAAATAATCACTAAGGTACCTCATTCTAAAACATAACATGAATGTTAAAGTACAGGATTCTAAAGAATGGTTTCTAAGGTATACTATTCTTTGGGCAAAACTTTATTTCAGGGAAACAGGTTAGCAAACATTCTGTTGGGGCAACATTCTGCCCCAGGAACTCAAAGCTGAAGCCAAGCATTCAAACATAAGAGAGGCCTTGTCATCTCTGAAAGCAATCATTCAACCATTAAAGAAGTCTTGCCATCTTTTAACTGTAATTAGAACATGTACCTTGCCATCATGTTCTTTTGGGGGTCTTTTTCTTGGTCTCCAACAACGTGGCCTGGGTTCCCAGCCTTACCTGGATCCCTGCCTCTGCTTCCTTGCTCTGTCCTAGTCCCCCACCCCCTGCTTTTTATCTGCTTTTCCCTAGTTTTTCTGCTGCTTGGGAGGGCCATGGCCTGGGTCCCCAGCCTTACCTGGATCTTTGCCTCTGTTTCCTCACTAGAGATGATATAACAGTGACATTCATGTTTTTTTACTAGAAATTTTATTATTTGTGTAATTATTAAGCACCAACCAAAACCAAACCCACTGTCATTGGGTCAATTCCAACTCACAACAACCCTTTGGGACAGAGTAGATTTGCCCCATAGGGTTTCAAGGCTGTAAATCTTTATGGAACTAGACTGCCTCATCTTTCTCCCATAGAGCAGCTGGTGGGTTTGAACTGCTGACCTTCAGATTAGCAGCCAAATGCCTTAAAAACTCTGCCACCAGAGCTGCTTAATTAATAAGCACATTCATCCTAAAAATAATTAAATATAAATTGTTTTAAAACAAAGGGTTCTTTACCTTGTTATTTTGATGGTGAAAGAAAATTGTTACACTTCCTGTTGATGAAGCAGCTACAATTCTTTCCTGGTCCAAAATCTGTAAAACCAGTGCATCACCATCATGTCTGATATCACACAGTAACTGATGGTCTCCTTCAAATGCTTTATTAGAGTCCAAGTTTCCAAAATCTCCAATTGACCGTAGCAAAACAAAATTTTCCTCAGTGTCCCAAGAGCCCGTAGCCAGTCAAATAATTGATCAACAAGGGAAACGATAACATCAGAAAAGTATGGACTAATTAGAACAATCTAGCATGAGATCTAGAGGACAGCTTTGGCCCAGGCATAGATCTAGGAAGGTGTGTGTGGGGGAGGTGGGGTGGCAAAAGGAAGCCTAGACACAGAGGAAGTATGAGGAATGTTGTTATAGCATTTGGATCTCAGCAATTGTCACAAAATAGAAGCTATATTCATAGTTCAATGGAAAACCAATTTGCTTTATAAACTTCCACCCAAATCGCAATTAAAAACAAAAACAAAAAAAAAAAAAATGAAGCTTCTACTAACTCAAGCCCATCAGCAATGTGAAACAGGGAAAATGAATAACTTTATGCCTGCTGCTTGTCACACATTCTGAGTTCCTGTTGGTGTTTTCCATTTGTTGTTGTGATTATGTGCCACAGAGTCAGTTCCAACTTCTAGCGACCCTATATACATACATACAACAGAAGGGAACATGGCCTGGTCCTGCCATCTTCACAATCATTGCTATGCTTGATCCCATTGTTGCAGCCAGTGTCCATCCATCTCCTTGAGGGTCTTCCCCATTTCAACAGTCCCTACTTTACCAAATAATATTCTTCTCCAGGGATTGGTCTTTTCTTAAAACATGACCAAACTACAGGAGACAAAGTCTGGTTATTCTCACTTCTAAGGAACATTCTGGCTGTACTTCTTCCAAGACAGATTTGTTCATTCTTATGGCAGTCCATAGTGTATTCAATAATTTTGGCCAGCACCTCAATTCAAATGCATTAATTTTTCTGTGGTCTTCCTTATTCATTTTCCAAATTTCACATGCCAATGAGGCTATTGAAAATACTATGGTTTGGGTCAGATGCACTTTAATCCTCAAAGTGACATCTTTGCTCTTTAACATTTTTGCAGCATATTTGCCTAGTGCTCTTTGATTTCTTGACTGCTGTTTCCATGGGTGTTGATTGTGAATCCCAGTAAAAGGAAATCTTTGACTTCAATATTTTCTTAATTTATATCATGTTGTTTACTGGTTCAGTCGTGAGGATTTTTTATTCCATTTATGTTGAGTTGTAATCCATACTGATGACTATAGTCAAAATTCTTCATGATTAAATGCTTCAAGTATTCTTCACTTTCAGCAAGCAAAGTTGTTTCATCTGCATATTTGTAGGTTGTGAATGAGCATTGCTCCAATACTGATGCTGATTTTTTCTTCATGTAGTCAAGCTTCTTGTATTATTTGTTCAGCATACAGATTGAGTAAATCTGGTGAAAGGATACACACCCTGTTTTCCATTAGCTGACCTCCAATTTTTAAGCCCTTATTATATTTACACATTTTCTTTAATTTAAAATATTTGTGGATATTCCAGATAACTTCTCTTATAGATTTCTATTTTAATTCTACTAGGCATAGACAACATACTCTTCATGGCCTGAATACCTTTCAATCTGTTAAGAATTGTTTTATATCCCAAAATATAGTTTACCTGGATAAACTCTATGCATTCTTCAAAAGAATGTATATCTTCTACTCTTGTGAAGAATGTTCCATAAATACCTCAAACTATCAATATGACATGTTGGTTAATAGCGTTCAAGTCTATTATACTCTTGATGATTCTCTAAATATTTGTTCCATACATTATAGAGAAATGATTATTTGTGAATTTTACTATCTCTGCTAGGTCTTTAAGGTTTAACTTCAAGTATTTTGAAATTTTATTAGAAACAAAGATTTTAGCAAGATTACATCCTTTTGATTAATTGATCCCTTTCTCTTTGTCAAATGATCTTTTGCATATTCAATAAAGTATATTTTTCTTTGAAATATAAATTGTCTCATATTAAAATATACTTTATTCTGTTCTTTTATTTTCAACTTACCTATATCATTATATTTCCACCACTTGTCTGTCAGTTTGTCATACTGTGGTGGCATGTGTGTTGATGTCAGGCTGGAGGCTATGGCACTAGTACTTCAAATACCACCAGAGTCAGTTATGATAGACAGGTTTCACCAGAGCTTCCAAACTGAGCAGACTCAGAAGAAGGAAGGGGACATCTACTTCTCATAGAATTGGCCAATGAAAATGCTGTGAATAACATAGTCCGATATATGACTGAAAAGGCTATAAGTAACCCTGAAACATTGTCTGATATAGGACTGGAAGATCAGTCCCTCAGGTTGGAAGGCACTCAAAATATGAATGGGAAAGTGTTGCCTCCTCAAAATAGAGTTAACTTTAATGACATGGATGGAGCAAAGCTTTTGTAACTTCCATTTGCTGATGTGGCACAACCCAAAATGGGAAGAAACATCCACAAACATCCATTAATAATAAGAACATGGAATGTTTGAAGTATGAATTCAAGAAAATTGAGATAGACAGAAATGGAATGCATAAAGATAGATATACTACACATTAGTGAGCTGAAATGGGCTGGTTTGGGCCATTTTGAATCAGATAATCATATCATTTACTATGCCAAGAATGACAAGTTGAAGTGAAATGATGTGACATTTATTGTCACAAAAAATATTTCAAGGTCATCCTGAAGTATAATGCTGTCAGTGGTAGGATAATATCCAAATGCCTAAAAGGAAGACCAGTTAATAGTACTATTACTAAAACTTGCACACCAACCACCAAAACCAAAGATGAAAAAATTGAAGACTTTCACCAACTTCTGCAGTCTGAAATTGACCAAACATACAATCAAAACATGTTGATTATTACTGGTGTTGGGAACAGAAAAGTTGAAAATAAAGAAGAATCACTGGTATTTGGGAAATATGGCATTGATGATAGAAACAACACTGGAGATAGCATGATAGAATTTTTTTAAGACCAACTTATTTATTGCAAATACTTTTCTAAAAGCATAAACAGCAACTATACATGTGAACCTTGCCAGATGGAATACACAGGAATCAGATCAACTACATCTATGGAAAGAAGTCATAGAGAAGCTCAATATCTTCAGTGAAAATAAGGCCAGGAGCTGACTATGAAATAGATCAATTGCTCATATACAAGTTCAAGTTGAAGCTGAAGAAAATTAAAAGGAGTCCATGAGAGCTAAAATACAACCTTGATTCTATCTGGCTTGAATTTAGAGACCACCTGAAGAACAGATTTGATACATTGAACTCCAATAACCAAAAACCAGATGAATTGTGGAATGGTATCAAGAATATCATACATGAAGAAAGCAAAAAGCTGTAAAAAAAAAAAAAGGAAGAAAAGGAAAGACTAAAATGGATGTCAGAAGAGACTCTGAAACTTGTTCTTAAATGGAGAGTAGCTAAACCAAATGAAGAAATGAGAAGATAAAAGAGCTGAAAGATTTTAAAAAGCAGCTAGAGAAGACAAAGTCAATTATTAGAAAGAAATGCGCAAAGACCTGGAGTTTGAAAAACAAAAAGGAAGAATATAGTTGGCATTTCTCAAGTTAAAAGAAGTGAAGAAAAACTCAAGTCTCAAGTTGCAATACTGAAAGATTTTTAAGGGCAAAATGTTGACTTATGAAGGAAACATCAAAAGAAGATGGAAGGAACACAGAAAGTCACTGTACAGAGCTGCGACCCAAGGTTGAGGGGCTTTCACCCAGCCCCTAGAGCCTGGCACTGTAAACTTGGACTTAAAACATCCAAATTGTAAGAATAATCTCCTGTTTGTTAAAACCATCTTATTTGTGGTATTTTCCTGTCAGAGTGGCACTAGGTAACCAGAACAGATATCATGGTTGGTAAAGTGGAGGGTCAGAGAAAAAGGTAAAAGCCCTCAATGAAATGGATTGACACAGTGGCTGCAATGATGGGCTCACATATACCTAGGTAAGGGTGGCATAAGACCAACATTCAATTGTGTGGATTATAAAAAATTATGGAAAACATTGAGAAAAATGGAAATTCCAAAGCACTTAATTGTACTCATGAGGAAATTGTACTCATGAGGAAACTACTTAGTCCAGGAGTCTGTCATTTGAACAGAACAAGGTGATACTGCATAGTTTAAAGTTATGTGTGTCAGAGTTTTACACTTCCGCAACATTTACTCAATCTGTATGCTGAGCAACTAATCTGAGAAGCTGAACTACATGAAGAAAAATGTGGCATCAAGATTGGAGGAAAATTCATTAGCAACCTGCAACATGCAGATGATACAACTTTGCTTGCTGAAAGTGAATATGACTTGAAGCACTTACTGGTGAAGATTAAAGACCACAGTCTGCCCTATGGATTACACCTCAACATAAAGAAAACAAAAATCCTCACTACTGGACCAATAAGCAACATCATGACAGATGGAGAAAAGATTGAAGTTGTGAAAGATTTCATATCAACCCTAATGGAAACATCAGTCAAGAAATTAGACATGCACTGGGCAAATCTGCCAAAGACCTCTTTAAAGTGCTGAAGAGCAAAGAAGACTCTTTATAGACTAAGGTGTGCTTAACCCAAGACATGGTGTTTTCAATAGCCTCATATGCATGTGAAAGCTGGAAGATGAATATGGAAGACCAAAGAGGAGTTAATGCTTTTGAGTTGTGGTGGGGAAGAATATTGAAAGAACCATGGAAGTACCAGAAGACCTAACAAATCTGTCCTGGAAGAAGTGCAACCAAATGCTCCTTGGAAGCAAGAATGGCCAGTCTTTGTCTCACCTCTTTGGTTATGTTATTACAAGGGACCATTCCCTGGAGAAGGATATTATGGTGGCTAAGTTTGTATGTTAACTCAAATAGACCTGGTTGAGTGGCTGGGCAGCTGGATGTAGTATCTTCCATGATGAGACTGGTAATCAACTCCATGGTGGAATCTACTGTGAGCAGCTGAGTAGTTGACTTAGGGTATGTAGTCTGTTTCCCATTATAAGAAACAGTTTTAGGAATGGACTCTAGCCTATTGCATGCTTGAACCCTGCATGTAGCTGTGTTGTTGTTCAGCAGCCTGCAATGCCTTGCCAATCCTGGGACTTTCAATGCACTTGAATCAATGGCCTGCCATGTGGTTTGGTAACATTGGGACTGTGCCATTTATTTGTTGACCTTGGGCTTGTTAGCTTCAGCGGCCAGTAGCTGCCTTAGTGAAGAGATACCTCTAGCTTTGGTGGGCAGGGAGCAAGAGACAGAGCTGAAGCCCAAGGTTGAGGGGTTTTCACACAGCCCCTAGAGCCTGACACTTTGAACTTGGACTTCTAGCCTCCAGAACTGTAAGAGAATAAACTCCCATTTGTTCAAGCCATCCCATTTGTGGTATATTCTTTTCAGAGTGGCACTAGGAAACCAAAATAGAATATGGTACTGAGAGATTGGGGTGCTGCTCTGATAGATACCTAAAATGTGGAAAAAGGAGTAGAGTGTGTCTTTGTCCCGAGACCCTGGAAGAGAGACCCTGGCATATAGCATGAGAGACAGCAGGAGCAGAGCCAAGAGACCAGCATGAGAGACGGCAGTAGGAGAGCCCCGAGACCGGCATTAAACAGCAACAGGCTTACCAGCCCACAGAGGAGAAAGCTGGGTACCATTGGGTAGGTGGCTTCCTGGCAGAGTGGGTTGCCTTCAGGTATTAATTGGTAGAAGAGACCAGCATGGGATGGAGTAACAGGTTGTACAGCCCACGGAACAAGAAAGCTGAGCATTCTTTGGGCAGGAAGAGTTGTCCATTCCTGGTGGATGGGTTGCCCTTGTGCATTAATTACCAGAAGTGAAGAGACCAAGGAAAAGGGAAGCAGAGCTGCCTCAGCCTCAAGTGTAGGACCATGGCTCCCTAGTTTTCAAAGAGCCAGAACTTCACCAACCTGGATCTGGGGCTGCTTGTTCATGTGAACCAGTGAGATAGGGTCAAGTTGCTGCCCAAGACAGAGGGGGCAGGGCTGCCATGCCCAAGAGGGACTGGAATGGGGCTGACCAGGACAAGAGGGTGAGGTCACCATGTAGGAATTAGGGGACTGGAATCACCCAGTGAAGAGATCTGTACAGATACCACCCACTGAAGATCTATACAGGTGCCAAGTTGACAAGAGGTGGAATTGTGGTGGTTAAGTTTGTGTGTCAATTTGGCTAGGCCTGGTTGAGTGGCTGGGCAGCTGGATGTAGTATTCCCCATGATGAGACGCTATCAACTCCATGGCAGAATCTAGTGTGAGTAGCTGAGTAGCTGCCTTTGGGTATGTGGTCTACTTCCCATATATAAGAAACAGATTTGGGAAAGTTCTCTAGCCTATGGCATGCTTGAACCCTGCATGTAGCCATGTCATTGTTCAGAAGCCTGCCATGCTCTGCTGACCTTAAGACTTTCAACAGATTCAAATCCGTCTGTTGTGTGGTTTGGTAAAATTGGGACTTTGCCTTATTACTTGTCAACTTTGGGTTTCTCAGCCTCAATACTCAGCAGCTGAGTGAAGAAAAGCCTCCAGCTTCAGTGGTCCAGGAGCAGGAGACAGAGCTGCAACCCAAGGTTGAGGGGCTTTCACCCAGCCCATAGAGCCTGGCACTGTAAACTTGGACTTAAAGCCTCCAAATTGTAAGAATAAACTCGTTCGTTAAAGCCATCCCATTTGTGGTATATTCCTGTCAGAGTGGTACTAGGTAACCAGAACAGATATCATGGTTGGTAAAGTGGAGGGTCAGAGGAAAAGGTAAAAGCCCTCAATGAAATGGGTTGACACAGTGGCTGCAATGATGGGCTCACATATACATAGGTAAGGCTGGCATAAGACCAGGCAGTGTTTTGTTGTATGGAAGGTTACTATCAATCAGAGCCTACTCAATGGCACCTACAACAATAGCAGCAACAATATATTATATTTAACACATACTATTTAAAAGAAGGGAGCTCTGGTAGCATAGTGGCTACGGCACTTGACTGCTAACCAGAAGGCTGGCGGTTCAAGTCCACCAGCCACTCCTCAGAAGGAAGATGGGGCAATCTACTTCCGTAGTGATACTGCAACGGAAACCCAAGGAGGGGTCGCTATGAGTTGGGTCTGACTCGATGGCAAACAACAACAACATTTAAAAGAAAAAAAAAAAAAGTCCATTCTAAGAATCTCTTTTATTTGATATTTTGGACCATTTATATTTAATGTAATCATTGATATGATTCAATTTAGGATTTTTGTTTTTGAATCCTCCAGATTTTATTCCCGTGTTCTGCCTCTTCTACCTCCTTGTAGATTATTTGAATATGTTTATTAAATTATTTATAATTTGTTGAATTTTGGATTTTTGGCTATGCATTTTAGTATTTTATTTTTCAGTACTAAAGTTACTATTTTTTTGTACTTTATAGTTTCTGTTTGTCTGCTGAAAAGATACATTAAATATTTATCCAAGAGTATTTATTTGTACCTCTTGGAGTATAGTTATAATAGCTGCTTTAAAAATTTGCTGATAATTTGAACATCTAGGTTATTTTGGGGTTGGTTCTTCTCTTGGGAATTATTTTTACTAGTTCCTTATACATCAATTAATTTCAAATATTGTATTGTGAAGTGAGTCTTTTTTTTTTTTTTTTCTGAATACACTCAACATTGTTAAACTGGAAAATGAAAGATAAAAAGTAATCTTCATGCTTTGGCTGTAATCCATCTGCAATGTTTATACTTTCCAGAGTCCTTGGGCATTTGCTTTTAATTCTGTTCTTTTATTGTAATTGTAATCCATGAGATTACTGATCTGCACTGAACATTTTCCCTCGTTACCCTCCAGAGAGGGACCGGGTCTCCGGGAGCAAGGTAGGCATGGGTGGGCTTGTGCTTCCTCACTGATCTGCACTGAACACTTTCTCTTGTTACCCTCCCGAGAGGGACCGTGTCTCCAGGAGCAAGGTAAGCACAAGCGGGCTTGTGCTTAGTCTCTGGGAGCGAGGTAAGTACGGGCGGGCTCGTGCTTACTCACTGATCTGCACTGAACACTTTCCCTTGTTACCCTCACGAGAGGAACCAGGTCTCCGGGAGCAAAGTAAGCATGGGCGTAGCACAGAGCAGCAGGCCAGAAGAGCAAGAGAAAAGGGTAAAACCCAGGAAGCCAAAGA
>NW_006922238.1:411050-415491 GCF_000298275.1 Orycteropus afer afer
GGCAGTGTTTCGTTCTGCTGTGCATGGGGTCGCTATGAGTCGGAAACGACTCGACAGCACTTAACAACAACAACAACAACAACAATCCATGAGATTGTTAGGCTGTTGTTTTCCTGGTATTTGCCTGGTATTTGAAATGTTCAAGTTAATTTTTTTTTCCATTTATTACCTTCTTAAAGTACTACTTTAAACAATTTTTTTAAAGCTTTTTTTTTTTTTTTTTTAGTGTCTAGTTCTCTCCAGAGATTCTTAATGTATTTGTCAATTATGAGTGGATTTTTCTATACACCCATTAACAGGTTGAAAGAATCTTTCTTCTAGGCTTTGACCGTTATTTGTACGTCTATGTCATTTTTGTCTTATTTCTATTGGTCAGTGTCTGTCTTGAGCTTGGGTCATACTATTGAGTTTTTGGTCTAGTGTTAATTTTTAATCATGTCCTTGGAATTTTGAATGATAAAATTTAAAAAAGAAGAATCATTTAGTAATTATTTTAAAAGATTTACATATATATACCTATACACCTATCAAAAAAGTCAAGTTTGGAGCTGTTTTCCCTCTGCTGTTGGAAACAGACTAGTTGTTCACTCAATTCTTTTAGTTTCCAGTTTCAGTTCTTTTAGTTTCTAGTTGGTTATTTTATTCAATATCTACTGAGGTCTTCCCACAGTGTGTTTGGTGGATACCCCAAGAAATTTATTAATTTTAAACAAAGATTTGTGAGTTCATCTCCTTGGAATTTCCCTCCTTTCCAATATTTCCTTCCTAGATTTTCCTCTGGTTTTCTAGCCCTGAACTTTGTCTTCTGACACCTCATGCTAAAAAGTCTATGTTTTCCTGATGCCTAAACTAGTGTATTCTGGCAGAGAACTGCAAATTTATAAATATCACCCCTGAACTTGCCTTTCATTCTTCAAAAATAAACTCCTTTCTATTTCATCCACCTGATTGTTCCATACTTTGAAATTGTATTGTTTAAAAAATTATTTTGTTTGTATTTTATAATTGTTATCTGTAGGAGGATGAGTTCAATCAGGATATTCTATCATGACTAAAAGAATATATTATTGCCCATAAATTATATTTTTGTACTTGCTTTTGATATCCTACTTACTTTATATATGTTATACACATAATCTAAAACATTAATATCCAATCAAAATCCACTATGGATCCCCACCTCCTGAAATCATAATTCAGAATCTTTCAAAACATTTTTGCTTGCATTTTTAATAGATCTAACAACTACTTGATTTGTTCAGAAGTTCAACAATTTTGTTGTAAAATAAAAACAAAATCTTAAAAAAAAATACTCTTTCCTCCCTCAACAGGCCTACGTACCATGAATAGTTTCCTTGTCAGAAATGTCTGCTTACGATTCCCATAATACTTGCCAAAGTGATAGCATAGAGCTGAATCTAGAAAAGTATTATGAAATACTAAAATTTCAGGAATTATTAATGTATTTAGTGTATGTGAATATGACCTACATATATTCTCTTTTCCAGTAGGCAGATGAGAATTATGTCCTCACCTCTTTAGAGTCTAGCTATGTGTTATGGTTTTTAAAATTTCCATATAGAGGGTTATTAAGTCATGCCAAGATTTCAAATGGCCCAGAACAAAGAATTCTAATACTAGAAATTTTTCTAATGCTTACAAAATATCTGAATCACAATTATTAATTCTATTATATAAATTTTAAAACTGTGTATCAGCTAGTTTTAGTTATTAAAATCAAACTTAAACAGACAGTAAAAGAAAGTACTGGAATTCAAATCCATGTTTATAATTACTAAAAACTTTTTATTAGCAATCAGTCATGATAATTTTTTGCTGTCTTTCTACACTTTATTCTTCTAGTTTTGACATGTTTATATCTACAGCCTCAAACCTGGGACCAATAATTGAGAACACCTTATCACTCATTCTCATCCTAAACCCAATAAAATCCCAAATCTTACGTTTTTCTCAAAAACATATCCTTAATCCTCTTCATCCCAGGACCACTATCATCTTTTATCTTTCACATAGAGTATTAAAGCAGCCAATGCTACAAAACTTTTTTTCTTAAGGTACTCTTAGAATTATTTTCCTTAAAAGAAAAAGAAACAAAAGAAAAAAAAATCCCTTTCTTAAAATCTTTGACTGATTCCTTATTCATACATGATAAAGTCCAAATCAAATGAAATAACATTAAAAGTCTGTCAAAAAAATGTCTCCTCACTTTCTCCCTTACAATTTGCTTTGTTTCTTCTCATTGCTTCTTCTTCCCACTAGCCATTCTGAGTTTCTCACCATTCTGAAAAAGGTCAAATCCTATCACAGATTAATATTTTACTTCATGTTATTCTTTATTATTGGAATATTGTTTTATCTTATCATAGTCCCTGAAATTTCTGGTTAAAGTTTCAACAGGCACCTAAGCTTTCATGTATTATGTATTATATGTATTTTTATAATGTATTATGCATCATATGCATTTTTCTGAGTTTTCCAGACATTAATAATGACAATAATATATTGACAATATTTATGCACCTTGCCTCTCATTTCCATGTGAATGGACCATGACAGAGATACACTCCTAGCCTTATCCTATACCCTCACTACTTTTATAAAGAGGAGAAGAGACAAATTAACAGTTGACTTTGTAGGATCTAACTAAGCACGCTTGACCCAAAATCCCTTCACTTCTTTCTATTTGTGTTGACAACTTCATGTTTTTCAGAATAGAATTGTGCTCCATAATATTTTTAATGGATGATTTCTCAGAAGTAGATCACCAGGCCTTTCTTTCAAGGCATATTTTTGTGTACTCTAACCACTAACCTTCTGGTTAGCAGCAGTGTGCATTTACCATTTCCACCACCCAGGTTCTCTGCAATGGATGTTAAATCTGTTTACTTCTGAAGTTCAGTATTAGGACACAATTAGCTCACAATATAAGTCACATTCTCCAGCAGCAGATGTATTAATAATGGAACTGAAATTTTCTTCTCCATCTATTTCTTTGCATCTTTCAATTGGTCCAGAACTTAGAAGAGAAAAATGGATGCTATGCCTCAGCTTCTTCAAACCTCTAAAACAGCCCAATACCCATTAGTGCCTACCACAATCCTGTCCTTGTGCATCATTTTATTTATTCTTCAAATTAGCTCTATGTTGTAAGTTTTATTGCTGTACCCATTCTAAAAATAATGAAATTGAGGCTTAGAAATAGTAAGTAACTTCCCCATAATGTCTTATGAAGTTAGTGGTGAGTATAAGATTTGACTCAGATCTATCTCTGTTAGTGTTCTTGAATCTCACATTATCTCTTTTCTAAATTATTTCTTCTTTTGTTCATCTGACAAAATTTATTCAAATTTACAAACATATAGCATAATATAGCATAATTCACCACATGTCTATCAGTTTTTCATACTAAGGTGGCTTGTGTGTTGCTGTGAGGCTGGAGGCTATGCCACCAATTTTTCACATACCAGCAGGGTCACCCATGGTGGACAAGTTTCAGCAGAGCTTCCAGACTAAGACAGACTCAGAAGAAGGAAGGGGCCATCCACTGTTCAAAGAATGGGCCAGTGAAAACCTTATGAATAGCAGTGAAACACTATCTGACATATTAATGGAAAATTTTATAAATAGCCCTGAAACATTGTCTGATATAGTGCTGGAAGATGAGCCCCTCAGGTTGGAAGGCACTCAAAATATGACTGGGGAAGTGCTGCCTCCTCAGAGTATAGCCAAACTTAATGAAGTAGATGGTGAAAAGCTTTTTGGATCTCCATTTACTGATGTGGCATGACTCAAAATGTGAATAAACAGCTGCAAACATCCATTAAAAATTGGAACATGGAATGTACAAAGTATGAGTCTAGAAAATAGGAAGCTGTCAAAATGAAATGCAACCCATAACATTGATATCCTAGGCATTAGTGAGTTGAAGTGCTCTGGTTTTGGTCATTTTGAATCAGATATCCATATTATCTACTATGCCAGGAATGACAAATTGAAGGGAAATGTCTGACACACATTGTTACACAGAATGTATCAAGATCTATCTCAAAGTACAGTGCTGTCAATGATAGGATAATAAATATTCAAATGCCTACAAGGGAGACCAGTTACTACTACTATTATTCAAACTTACACAGCAACCACTAAGGCCAAAGACAAGGACATTGAAGATTTTTCCCAGCTTCTGCAGTCTGAAATTGACCAAACATGCAATAAGACATTTTGATTATCACTGATGATTGTAATGCAAAATTTGGAAAAAATGAAGAATCACCAGTAGTTTGAAAATATGGCCTTAGTGATAGAAATAATGCTGGGGGGAGGCAGGGCAAGATGGCGGACTAGGCAGAAGGATTGCACAGACCCTCTTCAACAAAGAAAAGGGAAACCAATTAACACAGACACAGAAGATAATCTTGGA
>NW_006922238.1:420734-421661 GCF_000298275.1 Orycteropus afer afer
AAAAAAAAAAAAAAAAAAAGAAAGAAATAATGCTGGAGTTGATATGACAGAATTTTGTAAGACCAACGATATATTCCTTGTAAATACCCTTTCCAACAACACAAACAGTGGCTATAAACATGGATTTTACCAGATGGAGTACACAGGAATCAGGTCAACTACATACATGGAAAGATGCAATGGAGAAGCTCAGTATCTTCAGCCAAAACAAGGCAAGGAGCTGACTCTGGAACACACTATCAACTGCTGATATGCAAGTTCAAGTTGAAGCTGAAGACAATTAAAGAAGTCCATGAGAGCCAAAATATGGTCTTGGTTATAATGCTCCTGAAATTGTTGTTGTTAAGTGCCCTCGAGTCATCTCTGACTCATAGCGACCCTATGCACAGCAGAACTAAGCACCGCCCAATCCCACGCCAGCTCCATGTTCCTTGCTATACTTGAGCTCATCGCCACACAGCCAGTGTGTCAATCCACCTCCTTGAGGACCTTCCCCTCTCCTCAACCTTCCACCTTATCAAGCATGACATCCTTCTCCAAGGATCTGATAACATGACCAAAGTAGGTGAGACAAAGTCTGGCAATTCTCACTTCCAAGGAGCATTCCAGCTGCACTTCCTCCAGGACAGATCCGTTGGTTCTTTTAGCAGTTCATGGTACTTTCAGCATTCTTTGCCAACACCACAACTCAAAAGCATCAATTCTTCTTTGGTCTTCTTCATTCATTGTCCAGCTCTCATATGCATATGAGGTGACCGAAAATATTATGGCTTGTGTCAGGCTCACCTTAGTACTCAAGGAGATATCTTTACTCCTCAGCACTTGAAAAAGGTCCTTTGTAGTGAACTTGCTCTGTGCTATATGTCATCTGATGTCCTCTCTGCTGCTTCCATTGGTGTCATTGGTAGAACCAAGCAATGTGAAGTC
>NW_006922238.1:422017-423569 GCF_000298275.1 Orycteropus afer afer
CATATAGTCTTGCTTCTCAGATTATTTGTTCAGCATATAGATTGAATAAGTATGGGGAAAAGATGCAACCCTAATGCACTCCCTTCTTGATTGTAAACTGTTCTGTTTGAATGACAGCCTCTGGGTCTATGTACAGGTTCCTCATGAGTACAGTTAAGTGTTATGAAATTTCCATTCTTCTCAATGTTATCCATAATTTGTTATGATACACCCAATCAAATGTTTTTGCATAGTCAATAAAACAAAAATGAACATCTTTCAGGTATTCTTTGCTCTGAGCCAAGATCCATCTGAAATCCTCAATGATATCCCTTTTTCCACATCCTCTTCTGAATCCAGCTTGCACGTCTGAGAGATCTCTGTCAAAATACTGCTGCAACCATTTTTTTTTTTGTTGTTGTTACTGTGATTTGGGTGGAAATTTACAGAGCAAATACATTTTGCGAACAGCAGTTCACATACACTTTGTCTCATGATGTTGACCACAGTTTACCACAATGCAACATCTCCCCTTTTATGTTCTCCCCATAGTTACCTCTTCCCTGTGTCCATCCCTCCATGAACTCCTGTCCCCTAAGCTGTCTCCTTGTGCATAAGCAGCCCTCCTTTCTCCCATGCTTGTTCTCTCCAGAATGTATCTACCTCAGGTAAATGTTCAACTTATATGCCTGTTTACTGTCTGGCTGGAAGTCACAGGTGTGGTTTCAATTCCAGACCTGAAGGGCAGCTAGGGGCCATAGTCTCAGTGGCTCCACTAGGCTCTATTGGACTAGCAAACCTGCCCCCCCTTTTTTTTCCAAATGATTTTGAATTTTGTTCCACATTGTTCTCCCTCTCTATCCAGGATTTCCTATATAGATCCTCTTCCAAGTAGTTGACAGTAGTAGCCAGGCACCTTCTAGCTCTTCAGGTCTCACAGTCCTATAGGCTTCAGATCAGATGGTGTACCAGTTGCTAGGACTAATTGTTTCCATGATTTTTTGGTTTTCTTCATTTTTCTTTGCTCTGGACAAGGAGATACCCATTGTTACATCTAGATGGTAGCTTTCAAGCTTTTAAGATCCCATTCACTACTCGCCACAGTAAGAAGTGGAACAATGTTTTGTGTAGTATGTTATGCCAATTGATCTTGATGATCCCCTGCCACTATGGTCCCAAGCCCACAGGTTCAACTACTCAGTCCCTCTGGGTAGCTGGCTGTGATGAAGCAGTGACTACAACCTTGCCCCTTGTCAGCTACACTATACAGCTGGGAATTCAGATAATACCCATAAAGTTATAGGACCATTGTCTACCAACCCTATACATGCTCTTGGGTACACTCCCACTTCATAGACATACCTAATAGTTCACCCTGTCCACCCACCTATCCACCCATATACTGATGTTTGCCTTCACAGACCAAGCCATACTATATAGGTAAAAGTGTTCATCTTTGTTGTCTGTAAGTCCCACGTACATCTCTATGTCTTTCTCTTCCTCAATGTCACTTTATTGATCACTCACATTTGGTACATTGCCCTTCTCTTCACCCAAATCAATACTTATCTCT
>NW_006922238.1:424478-446449 GCF_000298275.1 Orycteropus afer afer
TTCTATAAATTCTAGAGATAAGTCCCTTGTCAGATATGTTATTACCAAATTATTTTTCCCAATCTGTAGGTTCTCTTTTGATTCTTTTGGAGAAGTCTTTGGAAGCACATAAAAATTTAATTTTTAGAAGGTCCCAATCATCTGCTTTCTCTTCTGCTGTTTGTGCATTTTGTGTTATGCTTGAGAGTCTATTTATGCCATATATTAGGGTCCCTAAATTAGTTTTTCCTTGAGGAACTCTATAGTTTTGGGTTTCACATTTAATTCTTTGATCCATCTGGAGTTCGTTTTTGTGTATGGTGTGAGGCATAAATCTTGTTTCATTTTTCTGCAAATGGATCTCCAGTTTTGCCAACACCATTTGTTAAACAAACATTCTCTTCCCCATTTAATGGATTTTGACCCTTTGTCAAAGAACATCTGACCATAGGTCAATGGATCTATTTCTGGCTTCTCAATTCTATTTCATTGGTCAATTTATCTGTCATTAAACCAATACCAGGCAGTTTTGACTGCTGTGGCTGTATAGTAGGTTTTGAGATTTTGCAGTGTGAGATCTCCTATTTTGTTCTTCTTCAATAGTGCTTTGCTTATCGAAGGTCTCTTTCTTTTCTGTATAAAGTTAGTGACTGGTTTTTGCATATCCCTAAAGAATGTTGATGGGATCTGGATTGGGATTGCATTGAATGTATAGATTGCTTTGCAGAACTGACATTTTCACAATGTTCAATCTTCCTATCCATGAGCTAGGGATATTCTTCCATTTATGTAGATCTCTTATGGTTTCTTGAAGTAGTTTTTTATAGTTTTCTTTGTACAGATCTTTTTTGTCCCTGGTTAGAGTTATTCCCAAGTATTTTATTTATTTATTTATTTTTTGGTAGCTATTGTAAACTGTATTGATTTCCTTATTTCTTTTTCAGCAATCTCTTTGCAGGTGTAGAGGAATCCAACTGATTTATGGATGTTGATCTTATATCCTGCCACAATGCTAAATATTTCGATTAGTTCCAGTAGATTTTTGACTGAGTCTCTTGGGTTTTCTAGGTATAGGATCATATCATCAGCAAACAGGGACAGTTTGACTTCTTCCTTTCCAATTTGGATGCCTTTGATTTCCCTTTCTTGCCTATGTCCCTGACTAGGACTTCCAGTACAATGTTGAATAAAAGTGGTGATAGGGGGCATCCTTGTCTGGTTCTTGTTCTCAAGAGGAATGGTTTCAGTCTTTCTCCATTGAGAATAATGTTGGCTGTTGGTTTTGAATCGATGCCCTTTATTATATTGAGGATTGTCCTTTCTATTCCCATTTTGCTGAGAGTTTTGATGAGGAATGGGTGCTGGATTTTATCAAATGCCTTTTCTGCATCAATTGATATGATCATGTGGTTCTTCTCCTTTGTTTTGTTTATGTGGTGGATTACATTGATTGTTTTTCTAATGTTGAACCATCCTTGCATACCTGATATGAACCCCACTAGCTGCTCCCTTGGTGGAAGATGTGAGAATCTACTTTCATAAAGATTTACAGCCTTGAAAAACTACAGGGGTTGCTATGAGTAGGAATCAAATAAAATGCGGGTATTTTTTTTAACAGCATAATAATTTTACAATTGCCTGTTTAAAGATCTGTCTCTTCTTCAGTACTGTTAGTTGCTGAAGGGGTATATCAAATCTTGGGGATCATAAAGCATAGTTATGCATAGTTGACTCTGGAATCAAACTGCAAGTGTTCATTTTTTTTTTTTTTTCTTGTTCTCCATAAGAGAAACTTCTGCTTCTTCATGCTTTTATTTTTGTTGGGGCTTCTTCTCTTGTGGTCGTGCTTTTCTGTATCTCAGTTCTCAAGTGTGGAAAGAAACAACAAGCTCCTAATCTAGGGTAAAATGCAATAGATAAAAGATAATCACCACTAGTACAGTCTCATGTGTGCAGATGTATAATTTATGATTCTTAAATGAATGAATGGAATAATCATAAATTGTGAATACATTTTTATTTTTTTCCCAAATACATGGACTTCCACTGCATATTCTAATGAGCACCATAATTCAATGAAATGACTTGCAACAAAGTACACTTATCCCATAGAACTAATGAAAATATCAACTTCTCTTTTACCTTCAGTCTCATTTAATAAGTTAAACAATAATTCAGCATTAATGCTGTCTATTTACATAATGTTTTATTACACAAATTATATCATCCACTTTTATTCTGTATCTTTATTCATTCATATAATAATTGCTAAATTTTTTGTGTACTAGTACTATATACAAAAATCAAACCACATTCAATTGTTACAAATAATTAAATGCTATAAATCTGAATATATTCCTAAAATAGTCCCTAAAATGCTTTGAACACTGGCAATATTGCCATGAACAAGTGGAAAGCTTCTCAGACCACGTACTTTGAGATAGAAAATATTTACAAAGTGCATAATTTTTAGAAGTTTCTGAAGAAGCCAATAAAAATTAATTTAATTACACTATGTCTATGTATGCAAAGTTCCACAGAAAATAGTCAACAATGAAATAAATTGGCCCTGAAAAAACAGATTTTATAAGTGCTTGTAAAATGATTTACTTAATTGTGACACATTTTTTGTTCTTTGTAAACATAATTTCCTCTCCTTTTATTACTTTCCTACTTGCATTTAGTGAAACAAATGATAACTGACTTCAAATTAATACCAAGCTTCATTTATGTCTGCTATCACAGCAAAGTTAACTTATTAAATCTTAAATCTTGTCAGACTTACTGAAGCAGATGTGGTCTCTTTTAATTGCCTTTACATATTTATTTTTACTAAATATGTGCTTTCAAATAACCTTTCAGTGAAATAAGAAAGGAAGTATTTTCATATTTGAAAAATGCAACATTTTTCAAACTTTATCTCTGAAGTTTATAAAGAAGTGACTACATCTGCAGCAAGATGTGATGGAAAAGATCAATACCATGAGCTGAAACCAGGCCAGGAGCTGATTGTGGAATAGACCATTAACTTCTCATATGCAAGTTCAACTTGAAGTTAAAGACATTTAAAACAAGTCCACAAGAGCCAAAATATGACTTGAATATATCCCTCCTGAATTTGGAGACTGTCTAAAAATAGATTTGTTATATTGAAAACCAATGACCAAAAACCAGAAGAATTTTGGGACAATATGAAGAACATCATCTATGAAGAGAGCAAGAGGTCACTAAAAAGACAAGAAAAGAAGACCAAAATTGATGACAGAAGAGACTCTGAAACTTGCTCTTGAGCAAAGAGTAGCTAAAGTAAATGGAAGAAATGACAATAAAAAAGAACTGAACAGAAGATTTCAAAGAGCAGCTCAAGCAGACAAAGCCAATTACTATAATGAAATGTGCAAAGACCTGCAGTTAGAAAACCAAAAAGGAAGAACATGCTTGGCATTTCTCAAGCTTAAAGAACTGAGGAAAATATTTATGCCTCGAGTTGCAATATTGAAAGATTATATGGGCAAAATATTGAATGATGCAAGAAGCATCAAAAGAAGATGGAAGGAATACACAGAGTCACTGTACCAAAAAGAACTGGTAGACATTCATCCATTTCAGGAGGTGGCATATGATCGAGAACCAATGGTACTAAAGGAAGAAATTTAAACTGCACTGAAGTAATTGGCAAAGAACAAGGCTCAAGGAATTGATGGAATATTCATTGAGATTTTTCAACAAACGGATGCCCTACTGGAGTTACTCACTCGTTTATGCCAAGAGATTGGGAAGACAGCTACCTGGCCAATGGACTGTAAGATATCCATATTTGAACCCATTCTAAAGAAAGGTGATCCCATAGAATGTAGAAATCATCAAACAATATAATTTATATCACATGCAAGTAAGATCTTACGGAAGTTAATTCAAAAATGGTTGCAGCAGTATATTGACCGAGAATTTCCAGAGGTGCAAACTGGATTCAGAAGTGGAAATGGAACAATGGATATCATAGTTACAGTCAGATGGATCTTGGCTTAAGGCAAAGAATACCAGAAAGACGTTTACTTGTGTTTTATTGACTATGCAAAGACGTTTGATTGTGTGGATCATAACAAACTGTGGATGACATTGTGAAGCATGAGAATTCCACAACACTTCATGGTGCTCATGCGGAACTTGTACATTGAGCAGGAGGCTGTCATTCAAACAGAACAATGGGACACTGCATGGTTTAAAATCAAAGAGGAGGTGCATCAGGGTTGTATCCTTTCCTTATACTTATTCAATCTATATGCTGAGCAAATAATCTGAAAAGCTGGACTATATGACGAGGAATGTGGCATCAAAATTGGAGGCAGAATTATTAACAACTTGTGATACTCTGACGACACAACTTTGCTTGCTGAAAGTGAGGATGACTTGAGGCACTTAACTGATGAAGATTGAAGAATACAGTCTGCCATATGGATTACATCTCTATATAAAGAAAACAAAAATCCTCAAAACTGGACATATAATCAGCATCACGATAAATGGAGAAAACATTGAAGTTGTCAAAGACTTTAAATTGCTGGGTTCTACAATCAAAGCCAATGGAAGCAGCAGTCAGGACATTAGACAATGTATAGCACAGGGCAAGTTGGCTTCAAGGGTCCTCTTTCAAGTGCTGAGGGGCAAGGATGTCTCCTTGAGGATTAAGATGTGCCTGACTTAAGTCATGATATTTTCAATCTCCTTGTACGCATGTGAGAGCTGGGACAATGAATAAGGGAGACGGAAGAAGAGTTGATGCTTTTGAGTTGTGGTGCTGGCGAAGAATGCTGAAAGTACCGTGGACCGCTAAAAGAACTAACAGATCCGTCCTAGAGGAAGTACAGCTGAAATGCTCCTTGGAAGCGAGAATGGCCAGACTTTGTCTCACCTACTTTGGTCATGTTGTCAGAAGGGACCATTCCCTGGAGAAATATGTCATGCATGATGAAGTGGAGGGTCAACGAAGGCAGGGAAGGTCCTCAATGAGATGGATTGACACAGTGGCTATGACAATGGGCTCAAGTACAGCAAGGATCATGGAGCTGACATGGGACTGGGCAGCATTTGGTTTTGCTATGCTTAAGGTAGCTATGAGTTGGACACGATTCAATGCCACATATCAACAAGAACAACTATCAGCCAAGACATCAGTGATGATATCTTTTGTTCTACATCTTCTTCTGAACCCTGCTTTAACTTCTGGCACCATGGCTGCAGTTACTTTTGAATTATCTGCAACAAAATTTGTTTACATATAATTAATGATACTGTTCGATACTTTTCTTATTCCATTTAATTGTCTTTATTTGCAATGACTAGAAATAGGAAAGAAGAAATATGGATATCTTCTAGTTGGATGGCCAGGCAGCTCTCTTCCAAATTTCCTGACACAAATGAGTGAATATGTCCAGAATAGTATTCATCTGTTGAAGAATCTCAACTGATATTATGTCAATTCTTGGAGCTTTGTTCACCAATACCTTCAGCGGAGCTTGAGCTTCTTTCTTCAGTGACATCAATTCATGATATGTTGTTACCTTCTAAAATGGTTGAGCATCAATTTCTTTCTTCCTAATTTTTTTTTTTTCTGGGGGGCGTAAAAAGACATGGTGTGTTCCTTTGATTTTCCTCTGAGGCTTCATGTGTCATTTGATTTTTTTTCTCATAGAATCCTTCAATAATGCAAGTAAAGTCTTAAATTTTCTTTTCAGTTTTTCAGTTAAGAAATGCTGCGAATGTTCTTCCCTCTTGTTTTTCTAAATCCAGTTTATGCACATTGAATTACAATTTTTTACCTTGTCTTTTCAAGTTACCTTTGAAAATTTCTATTCAGCTCTTTTACTTCCTCATTTCTTCTTTTTATTTTAACTCCTCTGAGCAAGTGTCAGAGGTTTTTCTTACATCCACCTTGCTATTAGCCTTCTATCTTCCTTTCTTTCTTTTTTTTAAATTTTGCCATGAACCATGATGAAAAACATTCTCATACAGGGCTTGGGATGTCCCTCTCAGTGACTGATATTATTCAGTGACAATATTAGAAGCTTGTATTTATTATATCACGGATAAGAAACCGATGAATTTGGCAAGATATTATGTGGTTTCAGTTAGAATCCTGGTCCAGGATTAATTGACATAGAAAAAGTCTCCTACAAATATATGGCACTAAAATACACTGTAGGTGAAAGACAACAGGATGTAGGTTTCTGGAGATTTATATCTCAGAGTGCATAGGTTTTTTTTTTTTTTTTTTTTTTTTTCAGCTTGAACTTCATCATAAGGAATTGATGGTCTCTTCCACAGTCAGCTGCTAAATTTGTCTTATTCATGATAATGAGCTTCTTCATTTTCTCTTTTCATATTGAACATGATAATGTTCCTGGGTGATTCATTTGCTAAGGGCCACATGTATAATTGTAGATTGTTGTTGATGTTAGGTGCTGTCGAGTCACCTCCAACTCACAGTGAATCCATGCATGATAGAACGAAACACTGCCTGGTCCTGTGCCAGCCTCACAATCCTTAGTATACATGAGCCATTCATTGCAGCCATCTTGTTGAGGGCCTTCCCCTTTTTCACTGACCCTCTCATTACCAATCATGATAGCCTTCTCCAGGGAATGGTCCCATGACCAAAGTAAGTGATATGAAGTCTGACTATTCTCACTTCCAAGGAGAATTCTGGCTGCACTTCCTCCAGGATAGATTCCTTCATTCTTTAGGCAGTCCATGGTACTTTCAGTATTCTTTGCCAACACCACAACTCAAAAGCATCAAGTCATCTTTGGTCTTCCTTGTTCATTGTCCAGCTCTCATATACATATTAGGTGATTGAAAATACCACCTTATTCCTCAAAGAGACATCCTTTCTTTTCAGCACTTCTTTTCCAGTAGATTTGATCAGTGTGATATGTCATCTGATGTCTTCACCACTGCTTCCATTGGTATTGATTGTGGAACCAAGTAATATGAAGTCTTTAACAACTTCAATCTTTTCTCCATTTATTGTGATGATGTTTATTGGTCCAGGTGTGAAGATTTTTGTTTTCTTTATGATGAGGTGTAATCCATACTGCAGACTGAACTCTTTATTCTTCATCAGAAAGTATTTCAAATCATCTTGACTTTCAGCAAGAAAGTTCTGTCGTCTGCATATCACAAGTTGTTAATGAGCTTCCTCCAATCCTGATGCTACATTCTTCTTCATCTAGTCCAGCTTCTTGGATTCTTTGCTCAGCACACAGATTGAATAAGTATGTTGAAAGGATAAAACCGTGATGTACTCCTTTCCTGATTTAAAACCATGCAGTATCCCCTTGTTCTACTTGAATGACAGCCTCCGGATCAATGTGCAGGTTCCTCATAAGCACAATGAAGTGTTCTGGAATTCCCATTCTCCTCAATGTTATCCATAATTTGTTATGATCCACATAGTCAAATATTTTTCCGTAGTCAGTAAAACACAAGTAAACATCTTTCTGGAATTTTTTGCTTTCAACCAAGATTCCTCTGACATCAGCAATGGTATCCCTCATTCCACATCCTCTTCTGAATCCACCTTGCTTTTCTGGAAGTTCTCTGTCAATATTCTGCTGCAACCAGTTTTGAATTATCTTCAACAAGATTTTACTTGAGTGTGATATTGATGATATTGTTTCATAATTTTCACATTCTGTGGGATCACCTTTCTTTGGAATGGGTACTAATATGGATCTTGTCCAGTAATTTGGCCAGGTAGCTGTCTTTCAAATATCTGGCATAGACAAGTGAGTGCCTCCAGTGTGACATCCATTTGTTGAAACATCTCAACAGCTAGTACATCAATTCCTGGAGCCTTGTTCTTTGTCAGTTTCTTCAGTGCAGCTTCCACTTCTTCCGTCAGTACCATTGGTTTTTGGTCATATACCACCTTCTGAAATGGATGAACACCAACTAATTCTTTTTGGTACAATGACTCCGTATATTCCTTCTATCTTGTTTTGGTGTTTCCTGTATCATTCAATATTTTCCCAATAAAATCTTTCAATATTGCAACTTGAGGCTTGAATTTTTTGTTCAGATCTTTCAGCTTGAGGAATGTCAAGTGTGTTCTTCCCTTTTGGTTTCCTAATTCCATATCTTTGCACATTTCATTATAATACTTTACTTTGTCTTCTCGAGCTGACCTTTGAATTCTTCCATTCAGCTATTTCATCTTGTAGGTTCTTCCATATCCTTTAACTTCTCTCCCTTCAAGGGCAAGTTTCAGAGTCTCTTCTGACATCCATTTTGGTCTTTCCTTCCTCTCTTGTCTTTTTAATGACATCTTTCTTTCTTCATGGGTAATATTTTTGATGTCATCCACAATTCCTCTGGTCTTTGGCCATTGGTGTTCAATGCAGCAAATCCATTATTTAGATGGTCTCTAAATTCAGTAGGAATATAATCAAGGTCCTATTTTAGCTCTCATGGACTTCCTTTAATTGTCCTCAGTTCAACTTGAACTTGAATATGAGCAGTTGATCATCTTTTTCAGAGTCAGCTCCTGGCCTTGTTTTGGCTGAAGATATTGAACTTCTCCATTGCCTCCTACTACAGATGTAGTCGAGCTGATTCCTGTGCACTCCATCTGGTGAGGTCCATGTGTAAAACAATCATTTGTGTTGTTGGAAAATGGTATTTGCAGTGAATAAGGCATTGGTACTGCCAAATACTATCATGTGATCTCCAGCATTATTTCTATCACAAAGACCATATATTCCAATTACTGGTGATTCTTCTTCATTTCCAAATTTTGCATTCCAATCACCTGTGATAATCAACACGTCTTGTTTGAATATTTGGACAATTTCAGACTGCAGAAATTGGTAAAAATCTTCAATTCCTCACCTTTAGCTTTGGTGGTTGGTGTGCAAATTTGACTCATAGTCATATTAACTTGGAGGCACAAGAATATCATCCTATCACTAACAGCATTGTACCTCAGAATAGATCTTGAAACATTCTTTATGGTGATGAATGGCATCGCATTCCTCTTCAATTTGTCATTTTCAGCATAGTAGATCATATGGTTTTCTGATTTAGAATAGCCAAAACTAGTCCATTTCAGCTCACTGATTCCTGAGATATCAATCTTTATGTGTTCCATTTCATTTTGGACAACTTGTAACTTTCCTAGATTCATACTTTGTACATTCCTTGTTCTGATAATTAATGGGTGTTTGCAGCAGTTTCTTCCCATTCTGATTTGTGCCACATCAGCAAATAGAGGTCTAGAAAGCTTTACTCCATCCACATCATTAAGGTTGGCTCTACTCTGAGGAGGCAGCACTTTCCCAGTCATATTTTGAGTGCCTTCCAACCTGTGGGGCTCATCTTTCAGCACTATATCGGACATTGTTTCAGGGCTATTGACAAAGTTTTCCAGTAATCTATAAGAGAGTATTTCACTGTTATTCATAACATTTTCACTGGCCAATTCTTTGAGAAATGGAAGGCTCCTTCCTTCTTCAGAGTCTGTCTTAGTCTGGAAACTCTGCTATAACCTGTCCACCATGGATGACCTTGCTGGTATTTGAAATACCAGTGGCATAGCCTCCAGCCTCACAGCAACACACAAACCACAACAGTACTGACAGACAAGTGGTGGAATTGTATGTAGATTAGTTTGCTGGGGAGAAAAAAAAAAAAAAAGTACTTCCAATACCTTTTGTTCATCTTTCTTATCATCAAGGTCATATTTCACAAATAGGGATTCTTGCTGTTTGTTTTCAACTTTCATCTTCCAATCATCACTAATTATTGTTGTATTTTTATTGCATATTTGGTCAATAACCTACTGTAACAGCTTGTAATTTCTTTATTTTGGTATTCTTGGTTCATGCAAACATTTGATAAGTATTAATACTTTTTATTGTGATTTGGGTGAAATTATACAAAACAGATTCATTTTTACATTGAAAAGTTCATACACATTTTGTTTTGTGACACTGGTTACAGCTTCTACAGTGTAACTGTTCACCTTTCATTTTATCCCTTTGATTAACCTTTCCCTGTGTCCTTCTTGCCTGTGCATTCCTGCCACCCTACCTTTCTCCCTGCACAAATGCTGTTCTTGTGATCTCCCATGGTTGATTTTAACCAGTGTATCTCACTGGTGTATGTGTTCAGCTCATAGGCCTGGCTTTTGTTTGACTGAGAGTTAAGTCAAGGGACTGAGTATAATTCCAGGCCTGAAGGGTGACTCAGGGCAATAGTATCAGGGGTTTCACCAGTCTCTATCAGACTGCTAATACTGGTATTTTCATTTTTTTGATTTTGAGTTTCATTCCACATTCTTCTTTCACTCTATCCAGGATCTCTAGTTTTTATCTCTTTCTGACTGGTTGGCATTGATAGCTGGGCACTGTCTATTTCTTCTAGTCTCAGGGTCATATAGGCTGAGGTTTCTATGGCTCCCCAGTCCTTTGAACTAACTCTTTCCATTTGTCTTTGACTTTCTTCCTTCTTCTTTGCTCTGTACAAGGAGAGACCCATAATTGCCATTTAGATGATCACTTGCAAGTTTTTAAGAGCCCAAATGATACGCACTGAAGGGAGATGTAGAATAATATTTTTGTATACCCTGTTGTACCCTGCAACCATGGTCCCAGCCCACAAGCCCAGTGACTCATTCCCTTAAGGAACTTAGTTGTACTTAAGAAGTTATCCTAACTTTGCCTCATGTTATGTTTAAACTGTGCACATTTTTATAACACACACAAATACATTTACAGGGATATCATCTGCCAAACATATGTATGGTGGTGGATATATTCCCATTTGTCTATCCATAGATGATTTTCTTAGCTGTTTACATATGTATCCACCTGTAGATTAGTGTTTGCTGTTACTGATAATGCTGTATTGTGTATGCAATACTACTTGCCTTTATTGTCTATACCTCTTGTGCAACTCTCCATATCTTCCTTTTCCTTAATGATATTGTGCTACTCACACACTTTTGTTAGATTGCTTTTCCCTTCACCCCTATCAAACCTTTCTCTGGATTACCCATCTGTTTTCATTCCCTCCTCCTCCTTTGTAATCCCTGGTAACCAACAAAGAAAAATTCCTTCCCTGTTTAAACCTCTCCTTGACTTTTTACAATAATAGACTCACACAACATTTGTCTTTCTGTGATTGACTTATTTCCCTCAACATTGTTGTTGTTGTTGTTGTTGTTATGTGCCGTTGAGTCAAACCTGACTCATAGCGACCCCTCCTTGGGTTTCCGAGGCAGTATCACTATGGAAGTAGTTTGCCCAATCTTCCTTCTGAGGAGTGGTTGGTGGGTTTGAGTCACCAGCCTTCTGGTTAGCAGTCAAGTGCCTTAGCCACTAAGGCAACATAATATCCTTCAAATCCATCCATGTTATGGGGTGATTCTTTGATTCTTCATTATTTTTTAATGATGCATAGTATCACATTCTGTGTATGTACCATAGTTTGGTTATCCATTCATCTGTTGATAGGCACTTAGGTTGTTTCCAGCTCTTTGCTATTGTAAATGAATATGGGAGTGCTTATATCTATTCCTGCCCAGATCTGAACTCTTTAAGATATATTCCTAGTAATGGGATTGTTGGATCAAATGTTATTACTATTCTAAACTTTTTAAGGAGTGCAATATCATTTTCCATATTGATTTTACCATTTTACAGTCCTACCATCAGTATATGAGAATTCCAATCTATCTACACCCTTGCCAGCCTTTTTTGTGTTCTCTCCTATTGAACTTTGCTATTATTGCTGGGGTGAGATGATATCTCACTGCTGTTTTGATGTGCTTCTGTCTAATGGCTAAATTAATAGTAATATTGACAGGATTCCTTTGTAGAAGTACAAATACATTAACATATCACTGACGACTTTGTAGTTGTAGATAAATCTCAGAATGTTCTTTTTAAAGATGAAGGCAACACGATTCTTCAATTTGTTATTCTTCCTAGTAGACCATAAGATGGGCTTAACTTGAAGAGAACTCCTGTGGAAGTGATTGTTATGATTTGGAATTGTCCAAGCAAAAGAAATTGATGAAAAATAAACCACCAGGAAAAAACAGAATACCAATTGAGATGTTTCAATAAATAGATGAAGCACTGAAGTCCCTTACATATCTATGCCAATTAATTTGGAAGACAACTACGGGCCTAACTGACTGGAAGTAATCCATATTTGTACCCATTGCAAAGAATGTGCAAATTATTTAAAAATGTCATTAATATCACACACAAGTAAAATGTTGCTGAAGATAATTAAAAAAGGTTTCAAGCAGTATATTGACAAGGAACTTCCAGAAATGCAACCTGGATTCAGAAGAAGATGTGGAACCAGGAATATCATTGCTAATGTCAGATGGATCTTGGCTGAAAGCAAATACCAGAAAAATGTTTACTTGTGTTAAATTGACTACGCAAAAGCATTCAACCACTATCTGGATCATACAAATTAGGAATAACATTGCTAAAATGGGGATACCAAAACACTTAATTGAATTGATGACGAACCTGTACATAAATAAGGAGGTTGTCATTGGAACAAAACAAGGAGATACTGCATGGTTTAATATTAGGAAGGGTATGGGTCGGGGTTGTATCCTTTCATCATACTTATTCAATCTGTACGCTGAGAAAATAATATGAGAAACTGGACTACGTGAAGAAGAACATGGCATCAAGATTGGAGAAAGACTCATTAACAACCTGCAGCATGCAGACAACACAACCTTGCTTGCTGAAACCAAATATGATTTGAAATACTCATTGATGAAGATTAAAGCCTTCAGACTGCAGTATGGATTACAACTCAAAATTAAATGAAAATCCTCACAACTGGTACAATAAGCAGCATCATGATAAACTGAATTAAGATTGAAGTTGTCAAAGATTTCATATTACTTGGATCCATAATCAACATCCATGGAAAGAAGTACTAGTAAATCAATCAGAATGGATAAATCTGCTGCAAAAGACCTCTTTAAAGTGTTGAAGAGCAAAGATGCCATTTTGCATTCTACAGTGCAACTAACTCAAGCCATGGTATTTTCAATTGCCTCCTACATATGTGAACTTGGAAACTGAATAAGGCAGATGAAAAAAGAGTTGATGGTCTTGAATTGTGGTGCTGGCGAAGAATACTGAAAATACCATGGACTGCTAGAATCTCTCCTGGAGGTGCATCTGGAAGGGACTGAATTTGTCTCACCTACTTTGTCATTTTGTCAGAAGAGACCATTCCCTAGAGCAGTATAACACTCTTGGCAAACTGGAAGGTCAGCAAAAAAAGGAAGATCTTCTCAATGAAATGGATTGGCACAGTGGCTGCAACAATGGAGTTGAGAATAGCAAGGATTGTGAGGATGGCACATGACCAGGAAGTGTTTCATCCTGTTGTACATAGGGTCACTATGAGTTGGAGCCTACTTGATGGTACCTAACAACAACAAGAAGTATAGCCATCACTAATGTTGTTGAAAAAAGGTATTTACAATGAATGGTCTTGAAAAATTCTATCATGTAATCTCCAGTGTTATTTCTATCACCAAGGCCATATTTTCCAAGTACTGGTAACTCTTCTTTGTTTCCAACTTTTGTATTCCAGTCACCAGTGGTAATCAACACACCTTGATTGCATGTTCAGTCAATTTCAGATTGAAGAAGTTGATAAAATTCTTCAATTTCCTCATCTTTAGCTTTGGTGGTTAGTGCATAGATTTGAATAATAGTAATATGAACTGGTCTTCTTTGGGGGTGTATGTATCACTGACAGCATTGTACTTCAGGACAGATCTTGAAACACTCTTTGTGATGATGAATGCCACACCATTCTTCTTCAATTTGCCATTCCTGGAATAGTAGATCATGTGTTTTCTGGTTCAAAATGGCCAAAACTGGTACATTTCTGCTCACTAATGCCTAGGATATCGATTTTTACATGTTCCATTTCATGTTTGACAATTTCCTATTTTCCTATATTCATATTTTGTACATTCTATGTTCTGATTATTAATGAATGTTTGCATCTTTTTCTGCTCATTTTGAGTTGTGCCACATCAGCCATGGAGGTCCCAGAAGCTTTACTCTATCCATAGTGTTAAGGTCATCTCTACTCTGAGGAATCAGATCTTCCCCAGCAAGTTTTGAGTGCCTTCTGATCTGATGGGCTTATCTTCTGGCACTATATCAGACAATGTTTCAGGACTACTCATAAGGTTTTCAACTGTCCAATCATTTGAGAAGTAGATGGCTTCTTCTTTCTTCCATGTCTATCTTAGCCTGGAAGCTCCTCTGAAACCTGTCCACCATGAGTAACCCTGCTGGAATTTTGCAACACCTCTGGCATGGACTCCAACCTCATAGCAACATGTAAGCCATCATAGGATGACAAATTGATAGATATGTTTGTCTCCCTTAGTTGTTCCTAACCTCTCTGCACCTGTCTACCTTGGGCTCTGGCCTTAAAATAGAGCTGCCCCCAAGCTAAAAGCAGCCCCATAGACCCCACTTAATAAACATTACTTTTTGGAAATGAAAAATAAAATAGAACACAGGATTTTATTAATTGAAAAATGAATATAAAGTTAGGAGAGTAATCTTCTTCTTTATCCTTAAAATGTAAAAATTTGTTATGTAGAAATCATTTAGTTTTGTTGGAGTAAGGCACAAGATGAAGAAAATGCCATGCAATATATTTTGGATAATCTTCATCTTCAAAACTGAATCTTAATTTTCTAAATCTTACCTCACTTCCTTTCTTGTGTTTACTTTGTGTCCAAAATAAAGAAAGAAAGAAAGAAAGAAAGAAAGAAAGAGGCAAGTGGGAAGACAGAGAATCTTTAAAATTTAAGTTTCATGTGTTTACATAGTCTAACTTACCACTGTACACTAGTATAAAATGTAGAAATCCTTCAAAACATCAAATAGTTATCAATTTTGTTCCTTTCATGCTAATGTAAATATCTAGAATGTAAGCACTGAAGTTGACAGGTGGTTTACAGGTAGTAAACACATTCTGTGAGAGTGAAAAAGCTATTTTAGATGGCATGATTTTCAGATTCACTGGATCTGAAGGCTATATCCTCAGGTTATGCTAAAAATAAGGAAAGGCTTAAGAAATCATAACATTTATTCAAATATGTGCCTTACCTCTAGAAAACCTTCTAGCACCATATGTCCTTAATTCCTACATGCTCCACTTATTCTTAGGTTTATAACTTTTCTTTCTTTTAGTTCATCTGAAATTCTCTTGTATCTTATTATTATTATTTTGATATGTTATTTATTTTTCTTAATCACTCATATATTTTGTACAAGGGTGTGGAGTATACAATTGATGAAACATATACATAAGTTTAGAAATTTTAGCTTGCTTTTAGATGAGTTTTCTTGTGCTTTATAAAACCAAAATAAGGCTTCAAAATTCAATCAACTTTACTTTGCAAAACTTCTTAAAGACTTATTATTGACTTTTTTTAACTCAATAATTTTACAGGTGGCTACATTTTTCTTTATTTTTTAAGACTTGTATATACAGAAACATGGGTAGATTTTTTTTTGGGGGGGGGTGGGGGGATACAGAAGATGTATAATGTGTGAATAGATTCAATTCCTTACTCAAGTAATAATATATGTATTTTCCATTGTCAAGGTGCATTTTAATAATCTTCTTTTCATTTAAGATTTTATTTAGCAATATTTTTACAGAAGGAGGAAGAGGATAAGATATACTACAAATAGATTAAATTTAACATCATAAAATCTTGCTTACATCTTTAAAGAATTACTCACTTGCTGAGCAAATTACTCTAAATAATATATGGATGCATGATTTGTTTCCTGTATACTCGATACTTTATATTAGATGAAGAAGCTAAGGAATATTGTTTTTATAATAAAGTTTCCTTTGTTCCTGCAAGATTTAAAATTACTCAAAAATATAACTCTTTGAACTTATTTTTTCATTTGTCTCTACAGAAATATTTTAAATAGTGTGAATTCTTAAGATATATAAGAATGAAGTATATCAATTTTAAAACCACTCTTGCTACTGATTAAATATCAAATTCAGTTTGATATTTTGACCTTTGTTTTCATGACTGAAGCATCTGTCTTCACACAATCTTCCACCTACAAGTAAATGGCTTTAAAAATCTTTAAAATAAATTCAATGCATTATTGGAGCCAAATATTCTCAATTTAGACTCAATACTGCCAAGACAATATTTCAACAGAGGCATTAATGTTTGGGAAAAAAAAGAAACAAACTTCTGCAACAAGGAAATCAATCAATTAATCAATCAATGTTTCATCTTATCATCTTTTCAAAACAAATTTATGGAAAGGCACAAATAATTCATTTATATCACCATGCCTGTTACTTATTCCCTAACTACTATCAAGACCCACATTTGCAAACAGGATGATTTGGGTTGGAGGTGGTATCCATGAAAAGGATTACAAAGTTAACTGGTCCTCATGGATATCAAATAATATTCTAATTATCATAATGTGTGCTTGGTATTTACTGATACTGTGTTACATAAAATGAAACAATACTGTTTAAAAAGAAAACAAATAAAAATACTATTATACTACGAAAAATACTGAAAACGTTGTTGTTGTTGTTATGTCCCATTAAGTTGGACCTGACCCATAGAGATCTCTCCTTGGTTGCCGAGGTAGTATCACTATGGAAGTAGATTGCCCAACCTTCCTTCCAAGGAGTGGCTAGTGGGTTTGAATCACCAGCCTTCTGGTTAGCAGTCAAGTGCCTTAGGCACTATGCTACCAGAGCTCCCGCTGAAAACATTAAAATAAAACAATAAAACAATAAAACATAATTTGAAATTGAGCACTTGTTTTAATTTTAACATAATTCTCTGTAAAGAGCTCTGGTAGTACAGTGGTTAACACATTCAGTTGTTAACCAAAAGGATGACAGTTTGAACCCATGGTTAGAAAGATGAAGCAGTCTGCTTCAATAAAGATTTACAGCCTTGGAAATGCTATGAGACTATTCTACTCTGTCCTATAGGATTGCTATGAATCTGAATCAACTTGATGGCAGTGGGTTTGTGGTTTTAGTTATAATTTGTAGACTAATTATGTAACTCGATTTTTTAAATTATTTCATGATGTTTTTATATTTATTATGCACTAAAGAAATAAGTGGTAAAAGCATAACTTTCAAATAATATCCCTGAAAACAATGAGGAATAAAATCTCATTATTCAACTTTAATCATAGTATCTTTTAAGATTTTATATGTGCTTATTTTTTACTTGCCTATCATATACATTCATCCATCACTTAACAACCACAATATGTTCTATGAAATAGGATGTTACCTAATTATCTAATTTGGATGTTTTACAAACACGATATCTTAGTCTGGTCTTCCTTTTGCTTTAACCATCTTGAACAAGTTTCATGCTTTAGCAGTGATCATGAACGTGTTGAGAGGGATTCACTTTTTTCTTTTGTCCTCCATCCATGTCATTAACAAATCCTCCCTATCTGATACAGGTCCTTCTTTTATTTTTGTTACCTTTGTAGCTTTTTTTGGAGCTGATCCTTTAATAGCTTGCTGACTTTTTTTTTTTTTTTTTTTGAGGAAGTTGTGGTTGTCAAGTGTAATATGCCTAAATTGCCAACACTAACATTCACAGATTTTCCATCTTTGTGTTGTTTAATAATATTTTGTTTCACTTCCAAATTGATACTTCCCTTTTGCCCCTTGATGCTGCTGTCACTAGAACTGGTTTTGTTGCAGTTGAGAGCAATGGTGCACTTCACAGTAATATTTTAGAAAGCAAATTAAACAGAGATACAACACTAAACATATGCATGATACATGAGATTGGACAGTTTTGCCTACAAGTCAAAGTATACAGTTATATGGTAACCTTTTCTGATAGAAAGCACAGTATGATACATACATATGCCAGTAACATAGGTGTTTATCATGACTATCAAGATATATATATATATATATATATATATATATATATATATAATAGATTAGGTATGTACTGTACCATTACTTACTTGGCAGTGAAATCCCTTTGTATACAAGAGATAGACATGTTCCATGCAGAAATTCTATTAAATTTGCTAAGTCCTATTATCCGATAGGGATTTTGAACTCTATTATAACTTCATGAGTCAATAGACTTGTATGCAGTGAAACATTGCCCAAACAAATGTTATGCAGTACATGATTGTATAGGGGAAGCTTAGATGAATAAGATTTCCTGGAGTTAGGCAAATCAGGTATTTTTTAATTCATTGTTAATTTATCAATTCTTTCATCCCTCATTCTGTACTTTTCTCATCCTCTCATTCTCTATATTTCTCACTCTCATATATCATAAAAAATTTCAATCACTGTGTAACACAATGATCAGTGAGGAAAACAGAAACTATACTATATATTCAAAGTCTATCTAGTACAGAAATTAATTATGGAAATGTTCAATGGTGAAAAGTATAAAAAGAAAATATAATGGAAACACAGAAATAAGAACTGAAGAAATCAGCTACCTCTGGAGAAAGAATGGATAATAAGGTGGCTTTAGCACAAATCAAGACCTTAGAGAAATGATCCTGCAGTGCTGAGGCCTAGACTTCAAAGGATATGGTACTATACAACTGTTGTTACTTCTGAGAGGACACTATTAGGTTGATTCTACAAGTGCCAAAGGAAGTTGAAAGCTAGATCCTTACTGCTAATGCTCAGACAACAGTAAGAAAAATAGCAAGTGGAAAAGAAAGTTCTTTCTTCCTTCTTCATAACTTCATTTTTATTTTTAATATTTGCAAAGCCAAACAGAAACTCAGTGGTCCAGAATTGTAAAGAAGATAGAGAAAAATGGATTTGGAAATGAGAAATGATACTGAAGAACTTACATAGCCTACGCATCTGGTATTCAACATCCACACACATCTTTGCAAATATATTCAAAAGTTCCATCCCATAACTTCATGCTTCTATCTAACAAAATGTAATAACTGTCTGACAATTAAAAACTGTCACACTCACAAAATATAAAAATATCCATACCTCAGTGTTGTTAACTCCTTTACTGTTGTTGTTGTTGTTATGTGCCATCAAGTTGGCCCTGACTCATAGCGACCCCTCCTTGGGTTGCTGAGGCAGTATCACTACGGAAGTAGGTTGTCCAACCTTCCTTCCGAGTAGTGGCTGGTGGGTTTGAACCGCCAGCCCTCTGGTTAGCAGTCAAGTGCCTTAAGCACTATGCTACCAGAGCTCCTAACTCCTTTACTGTTGTTGTTGTTTGCCCTCGAGTTGGCCCCAACTCATAGCGACCCCTCCTTGGGTTTCTGAGGCAGTATCACTATGGAAGTAGGATTGCCCAAAAAGATTTCTAGCAGACTCCTGGATGAAGTCCACCAGTCCTCACATTAAGCCTGTCAATGAAGCTTAACAGTTTCATGAATCTATGGTGAACTTCTAAATCATGTCTAATGACTTTGTTTTTCCTGTTGTTAGGTGCTGTAGAGTTATTCAAATGAAAGAAATATTATTTCTTTCATTTGCTTTGGCTATTCTCCTCTCAAGGACAAGCTTCAGAGGCTCTTCTGTCATCCATTTTGGTCTTTTCTTTTTTTCTTGTCTTATTGATGACATCTTGCTTTTTTCAAGGATGATGCTCTTGATGTCATCCAGTAATTCTTCTGGTTTTTGGTCATTGGTGTTTAATGCATCAAATCTATTTTTCAGAGGAGATATATTCAAGGTCATATTTTGACTCTTGTAGCCTTGTTTTAATTATCTTCCACTTCAAATTGAACTTGCATATGAGCAGTTGATGGACTATTCCACCATCAGCTCCTGGCCTTGTTTTGGCTGAAGATACTGAGCTTTTTCATTGCCTCTTATCACAGATGTAGTCAATCTGATTCATCTGCATTTCATCTGGTGAAGTTCACATGTATAACACCATTTGTGTTGTTGAGAAAAGGTATTTGCAATGATTAAGTCATTGCTCTTGCAAAATTCTATCATACAATCTCCAGCATTATTTCTGTCACAAAGACCAAATTTTCCAACTAATGTTGATTCTTCCTTGTTTCCCACTTTTGCATTCCTGTCACCAATGGTAATTAGCACATCTTGATTGCACATTTGGTCAATTTCAGACTTTAGACGTTGATAAAAATCTTCAATTTCCTCATCTTTGGCTTTAGTGGTTGAATAATAGTTGCATTAACTGGTCTTCCTTGTAGGCATATGGATATTATTCCATCCATGACAGCATTGTACTTCAGGACAGATCTTGAAACATCCTTTGTGATGATGAATGCCATGCCATTCCTCTTCAAATTATCATTCCCAGCACTGTAGATCATATGATTGTCTGATTCAAAATGGCCCAAACCCATCCATTTCAGCTCACTAATGCCTAGGATATCAATCTTTATGAGTTCCATTTCATTTTTGACAACTTCCAATTTTTCTAGATTCATACTTTGGATATTCCATTTTCTGATTATTAATGGTAGTTTGCAGCTGTTTCTCCTCAATTTGAGTTATGTCATGTCAGCAAATGGAGGTCTTGAAAGCTTTATTTTATCCATATCAGTAAAGTTGTTTCTACTCTGATGATACAGCACTTTCCCAGTCCTGTTTTGAGAGCCTTCCAACCTAAGTGGATCGTCAACCTGCACTGTATCAGACAGTGTTTCTGGACTATTCATATAGTTGTCTAGTAATGTAAAAGACAGTGTTTCTCTGCTATTCATAACATTTTCCCTGGCCATTTCTTTGAGAAGTGGATGGTGTCCTCCTTCTTCCTAGTCTGTCTCAGTCTGCAAGTCATGCCAAAACCTGTCTAGCATGTGCAACCTTGCTGGCATTTGAAACACTGGTGGCACAACCTCAAGCCTCACACCAATATGCCACCAGAACATGACAAACTGACAGACAAGTTTTTCTCCCTTAGCTTTTTGAAACCTCTCCACCCTCCCCTTACCAGAATCCCTGCCTCTTACTAACTCTGTCCTGGATGCCCTGGATTTCCTTTCCATTCCCCTCTGCTTTTTCTGCCACTTGGTGGTTGGGCCCTGGGTCCCTCCCCTTACCTGGATACCTCTGCCACTTGATCTCTCTGTCCTGGATGCCCTGGCTTTCCTTTCCTGTGTCTAGTAACTATCTGTTACCAATTTATGTTTCTGCCTTCTTTTCTCTTACATTCCATTGTTTTCTGACTCTTTTATTTTTCATTCTCACTTTAGAAATTGAGGAAAGCAAGTTGAGGGGAGAAACAGGGATATAGTCCATGAATAAATAAGTTGATTGAAAAAAGAAAATAGTAAGTGGGTAAAATTAGATTTCTTTTTTAAAAATAGTAGAATAATGGAAATTTAGATATCTAATAGGTATTTGATTATTTTTATCATTATTTTTATTGAAAATACATTAAGGAATGGATTTTGAATTGTATTATCATTTTCTTTTTTGATTATAAGGGAAATATTTGATAAAGTTTATAATTTTAAGGCAAAACAGGAAACATTTTATAAATATTACATTATAAGTTTTTTGTTTCTTCATCTATAGATGAATCATTGAATTATTAAAAAATATATAGTTAGAAAAAGAGATTCTGATTTAAACTGACAAATTCATATAGATCTACTTCATTCTCAAAAGGTTGCATTGAAGTTACAGAAATACATAAAGAAGACATAAATAAAATGCTTAAAGCATAGAAGCACAGAAAAATAAGGACATATAAAAAATTTGGTGAAATTCCTAGAAGAAAGCAGATGGTAGTTGATCTATTTGCATTAATTAGCTTTTATAATATTTATATAATCATTACATTATAAATACTTCTTATCAGTGTTTAATTTTTAGAAGTAACATACAGAAAAATCATGCTAGACACTTACAGCTACAGAACAGAATGTGGATATTGTTACCTTAAT